>NC_044983.1:83315799-83543299 GCF_008728515.1 Papio anubis
AAATTAGGAAGCTCTAGAGAGTGAGGTAGAAGTGTATTACCTTGATGGTGATGATAGTTTCACAGCTGTATACTTTTGTGAAAACTTATCACATTGTAAGATTTAAATATGTATATTTATTATATGCCAATTATACTGCAATAAAATGATGAGGAAATGAGGACTACAAGATAAATTTAAACAAGAGGTCAAGAGCCAGTTCAAGCAGGCCTATAAGAGTTTTTAAGGATTTTAAAAATTTTAAGTCAAAAGGGAAATCATTAAAATCTTGACTCACTGCAAGCTCCGCCTCTGGAGTTCACGAAATTCTCCTGCCTCGGCCTCCGGAGTAGCTGGGACTACAGGTGCCCGCCACCACGCCCAGCTAATTTTTTGTGTGTTTTTAGTAGAAACAGATTTTCACCGTGTTAGCCAAGATGGTCTCGATCTCCTGACCTTGTGATCTGCCCACCTCGGCCTCCCAAATGCTGGGTTTACAAGCGGGAGTCACCGTGTCCGGCCTTTTCTTTCTTTCTTCTTTGTTTTTAGAGGGAGTCTGGCTCTGTTCAGGCTGTAGTGCAGTGGCATAATCTCACCTGACTGCAACCTCCACCTCCCGGGTTCAAGTGATTCTCCTGCCTCAGCCTCCCAAGTAGCTGGTACTATAGGCACGTGCCACCACACCAGGCTAATTTTTGTACCTTTAGTAGAGATGGTTTCACCATGTTGGCCAGGATGGTCTCCATCTCCTGACCTCGTGATTCACCCACCTTGGCCTCCCAAAGTGCTGGGATTACGGGCGTGAGCCACCGCAACCAGCCATTCTGTACTGTATTCCTCTGTACTGTATGAGATGCTGCCTTGAGAATATGTGAATAAGTGATTTTTTTTTCCTCTATTAAGAATGTCTGTTACTGGTGTATAAAAATGCTTGTGATTTTTCCACATTGATTTTGTATCCTGAGACTTTGCTGAAGTTGCTTATCAGCCTAAGGAGATTTTGGGCTGAGACAATGGGTTTTCTAAATATACAATCATGTCATCTGCAAACAGGGACAATTTGACTTCTTCTTTCCCTAATTGAATACCCTTTATTTCTTTCTCTTGCCTGATTGCCCTAGCCAGAACTTCCAACACTATGTTAAATAGGAGTGGTGAGAGAGGGCATCCCTGTCTTGTGCCAGTTTTCAAAGGGAATGCTTCCAGTTTTTGCCCATTCAGTATGATATTGGCTGTGGGTTTGTCATAAATAGCTCTTAATATTTTGAGATAAATTCGATCAATGCCTAGTTTATTGAGAGTTTTTAACATGAAGGGCTGTTGAATTTTGTCAAACGCCTTTTCTGCATCTATTGAAATAATCACGTGGTTTTTGTCTTTGGTTCTGATTATATGCGGATTACATTTACTGATTTGCGTATGTTGAACCAGCCTTGCATCCCAGGGATGAAGCCCACTTGATCACGGTGGATAAGCTTTTTGATGTGCTGCTGGATTCGGACTGCCAGTATTTTACTGAGGATTTTTGCAGCGATGTTCATCCTAAGAACAAAGCTGGAGGCATCACGTTACCTGACTTCAAATTATACCACAGTAACCAAAACAGCATGATGCTGGTACCAAAACAGAGGTATAGACCAATGGAACAGAACAGAGTCCTCAGAAATAAGACCACACATCTACAGCCATCTGATCTTTGACAAACCTGAGAAAAACAAGAAATGGGGAAAGGATTCCCTATTTAATAAATGGTGCTGGGAAAATTGCCTAGCCATAAGTAGAAAGCTGAAACTGGATCCTTTCCTTACTCCTTATACGAAAACTAATTCAAGATGGATTAGAGACTTAAATGTTAGACCTAAAACCATAAAAACCCTAGAAGAAAACTTAGGCAATACCATTCAGGACATAGGCATGGGCAAGGACTTCATGTCTAAACCACCAAAAGCAACAGCAACAAAAGCCAAAATTGACAAATGGGATCTAATTAAACTAAAGAGCTTCTGCACAGCAAAACAAACTACCATCAGAGTGAACAGGCAACCTACAGAATGGGAGAAAATTTTTGCAATCTACTCATCTGGCAAAGGGCTAATATCCAGAACCTATAAAGAACTCAATCAAATTTACAAGAAAAAAAACAAACAACCCCATCAAAAATTGGGCAAAGGATATGAACAGACACTTCTCAAAAGAAGACATTCATACAGCCAACAGACACATGAAAAAATGCTCATCATCACTCGCCATCAGAGAAATGCAAATCAAAACCACAATGAGATACCATCTCACACCAGTTAGAATGGCAATCAGTAAAAAATCAGGAAACAATAGGTACTGGAGAGGATGTGGAGAAATAGGAACACTTTTACACTGTTGGTGGGACTGTAAACTAGTTCAACCATTGTGGAAGACAGTGTGGCGATTCCTCAAGGATCCAGAACTAGAAATACCACTTGACCCAACCATCCCATTACTGGGGATATACCCAAAGGATTACAAGTCATGCTGCTATAAAGACACATGCACACGTATGTGTATTGCGGCACTATTCACAATAGCAAAGACTTAGAATCAACCCAAATGTCCATCAGTGACAGACTGGATTAAGAAAATGTGGCACATATACGCCATGGAATACTATGCAGCCATAAAAAAAGATGAGCTTGTGTCCTTTGTAGGGACATGGATGCAGCTGGAAATCATCATTCTCAGCAAACTATCGCAAGAACAGAAAACCAAACACTGCATGTTCTCACTCATAGGTGGGAATTGAACAATGAGAACATTTGGACACAGGAAGGGGAACATCACACACCGGGGCCTATTGTGGGGAGGGGGGAGGGGAGAGGGATAGCATTAGGAGATATACCTAATGTAAATGATGAGTTAATGGGTGCAGCACACCAACATGGCACATGTATACATATGTAACAAACCTGCACATTGTGCACATGTACCCTAGAACTTAAAGTAAATTTTTAAAAAATGTTAAAGGTGTAAATACCATAGTTTACCTATTGTTAAATTGGACTTTATCATAGATAAAAATAGTGAATCATATCATTATTCCATAGATGACTTCTGACAAACCAATTTAAATAAAATAGTGGTCTTGTAAAAAAAAAAAAAAAAAAAAAAAAAAAAAGAATGTATGACAATTTTAAATTAGCAATAAGCCAGAAGGAAAAATACACTGGAATGCAGTAATTATGAACTATCATAAACAGCTGTGCTAAAGTAGAATTTGTGTAATTAATGATAACCTAAACAGAGTATTAAAGGTTCTTGTACTGTTTTGAAGTATTAATGTAAATCAAATATATAAAGCCAAGGTCTTGACTCACTCACCAATACAACAGTTTTCCATATTCTCTTTCCTGCCAATTTACTCAGAATAGCCTGTTTTCACCAAGAACAGAGGTAAAAAGGACACATCTCCTAATGAAATCCATTTGTAACAAGAAACAATCTTTACTTAAGAAGGAAGTAAAAAGTTCAATAAAGTAATTAGGAAGCTAAAAATGCTCTTTAAATTACACCTTTTGAAGCCTTCACTTGATGTGTTTTGCATCCAAAGTTGGTCGTTTATATCCTAGACATGTGGAATTGATTTTTATCCTCAGGATACACATGCAAGGTTCTACTTACTCAAAAGATCCAGGAATTTGCAGGATTTGACTGACAAAATAAAAGCTAAAATGTTAATCCCATTGCTGACCTTTGTACTGCTGCAAAAAGTTGCCTTTCCTGGCATTTTAAGCTAGATAATGTTATTTAGTAATAACGTGTGCAAGAAAATAGGTTCGTGTGACAATTAGCAAACAGGACTCTACGAAGTGTAGATAAAATCTTAATTCTCAAGTTAAAACGGAAAAGTGTCCACTACATTTTTTAATGATATCTCAGAGCTGCCCTTTTGAGGTGGGGAGTGTCATTACACTATGTTTAAAATAAATAAATAACTTTTTAAAAATTTTGTGTTAAAATGTGTTCCATTGGGTAACTTTTATCACTGTTTTAACCTTATTAAAATCCTCATAAAAACTAATTTTGAGGAATGCTCACTCTCCAAAATGTTACCAAAAAGTATGTTGATAATACAAGGCTGTTTATTTATACCACAATTAGAAAGAACACTACCTTAGCACAGTGTGATCACATTTCAGTAGGGAAAAGTCAAAACTGGGGTATTTATTAAAGATGTGAATTCTTGTTTAAGGTACATTATTGTAGTGGGAATAGGACTGATCACAATTCTCTTTTCATATATTTGTTAAATACTGTGGTAGCATCAACTTTCAATTCAATTTATATTTCAGTGTTTTAAATTTCCCTTTGTGGGGGTTAGGTAAGGATTTATTCTCCAATAATTTTTGAATAACTTACCACATTTAGCACAACAGCCTTGTTCACAGTATATAATCAATAAAGACATGTTTTAAATTACATATGAATTAAAAATAAAAGATTTTTATTTTCCTTTTTTATTAACTTAAAATGTCACCATCAAAAAATGTTTTCCTTAATAATGTCTAAAATAACTTTGATGCGTGTTGAATTTCTCTTCAGACTTCATCAACTGTATTGAAACATTAATCTTGACTTAATCATTGTGTTTATAATCTCTATTAAATTCTAGTCAGAACAATTCAACAATGGCCTACATAACAAATCATAAAGCTCCTCTATCCAAAACCTTTGAAACCAGCATAATGAGATGTTCTTCAATCAATACAGTGATATGTTACTTGATGGAACTAACCAAATGCTTAATATTAAAATATTGATATGTTATTAAGCAGTTATAAGTGATATCTAAAATCAAAGGAAACACTTATAAAAGCAAATGAGAATTTCCTTTTATGAAAATTTCCACGAGACTAATTCAGTTACACTTAAAGTCTAAGCTCACATTTTAATCTTTGCTCCCTGGGTACCAGACTTCAGGAACAAGAGTTCTTATTTATTGAACCCATAGAAGGAATAGGAGCCATTTGTGAATACCTGATATTATTATACATTCTGGGTAACTCTTACACATCAAGTTCTTTCAATATTTCAGATTACAAATAGATAACAATTGCTTTTCTTTTTTCTTACTTTTTTTTGTTTGTTTGTTTGTTTTGTTTTTTGAGATGGAGTCTCTCTGTCGCCCAGGCTGGAGTACAGTGGCACAATCTTGGCTCACTGCAACCTCCACTTCCCGGGTTCAAGCGATTCTCCTACCTCAGCCTCCTGAGTAGCTGGGACTACAGGCATGCACCACCACGCCTGGCTAATTTTTTTTGTATTTTTAGTAAAGACGGGGTTTCACTGTGTTCGTCAGGATGGTCTGAAACTCCTGACCTCAAATGATCCGCCTGCCTCGCCCTCCCAAAGTGCTGGGATTACAGGCATGAGCCATTGCGCCTGGCCTAACAATTGCTTTTCAAAACTGCTTTCCACATAGGATTCTTTTTCATCCTTTCTTTTAAGACTATGAGGAGTTTTACAGAGGAAGTGGATCATCAAATATGCTGCATGTTTATCTCCGTTCTTCTGTTTTCAGAATAATTTGTCTAGGCTTTCATGATGGTAATGGGGAATCAGTAGGCATAAGTTCTAATTTTTCTTAGGTGCCACTTCTTGATTTTTTTTTTAACTATTTTAAGCCTCTGTTTATTCTCCCAAAAGGGAAGATACCAGACAAGATCTGAGTTTTCCAAACTGTATCCAGCATAGTATATGTAACAAATAATATTTCCTTCCTTAGCATAATTGCTTGAATATAATTTATACAAGTTTTTTTAATTCCTGAAATGCTGTCATTGCATATTTTTCTTTTCTATTGAAAGATAGCATAATGAGTGATCATATCACTATTTCAAAGATAACTTTGAATTTACTCTAATACATAAGAAAGTAAATTGTTCCAGAAGTACTAATTTATTGTAACAAACAGTATTACTGTCTATGACACATGAGGATGTCATATCATGGTTAAGAATCAAAGGCTTGGCTGGGTGCGGTGGCTCACACCTGTAATCCCAGCACTTTGGGAGGCCAAGGCAGGTGGATCACCTGAGGTCGGGAGTTTGAGACCAGCCTAACCAACATGGAGAAACTCTGTCTCTACTAAAAATACAAAATTAGCCGGGCGTGGTAGCACATGCCTGTAATCCCAGCTACTAGGGAGGCTGAGGCAGGAGAATAACTTGAACCTGGGAGGCAGAGGTTGTGGTGAGCCGAGATCGCGCCATTGCACTCCAGCATGAGCAACAAGAGCGAAACTCCGTCTCAAAAAAAAAAAAAAAGAATCAAAGGCTTAAATTATTTCTTAAAAATTATTTCTAATGCCTATGAAATCCATAGGGCCTGTGGATTTATATATTAAAACGTATATAACATAACATGTCAAATGCAATATATGACTCACAGAAACACACTCTAAGTAGCATGCAAAGATGTGGGTCCTGTAGTTAGTAGGGCACATGACAAGTTATTGAGAGGTAAGGCAAAAGAGATTTACAACAGCAAGCTGATTTTGCTATACCTTCCTGCAGCATCACAAAACTACTTTGGCTTCAAATGATAACGGTCTTCTATCCAGGAGGTTTTACTATTGCTGCACCTAATTTGCACTTGAATCCATTATTAGCATCTTAGCCTTCTTGCATTACTAAGAACTGTGCAGGGCCATTATGACCTGGGGTGAGATTTCCTACAAATGCTACCAATCAGGGCTCCCTGCCCATACCCCCAGAGTTGGCTATTAAACATTGACCAACACACCAATGAGAGCAGGCAAGGAAATGAGTCTCCATCACGCAGGAGTAATTGACCTTAAAATCAGGAAGAGAAGGTATTTCACTGGCAACAGCAGTGGTATCTATTTGAACTCAAAGAACCTTGACCTAGTCTGAGGGTCTTGAAAATCTCCTGATTATTTCCATGTGTCATAGAACTAGTTATTACTCCCACACTTAGCTAAGGAAAATCTCTAGGTACATTCACCACAAAGTCTCTCAACCTTTTGGCCCCCAATAGTGGAAAGATTTTTTTTTTCTCTTTATTTTCCTGAAACCACTATTCTCTCGACAACAGGAAGGACAGTGGGAAGGCCATTTCCTCTAGGGAAAACTCCCTCCCTCACTCACAGCATGTGGTCATTTAGAGAGGGATTGTTTTGGGTTTGGTTTTTGGGTTTTGTTTTTTTTCTTGTTTTTTTTTTTTGGTATGGACAAGGCAATTCCAATAGTTTCCAAATCAGTGAAATCAGTGTTGTTCTGTATAAATAAAAGCATGTGGGGAAAAACAGCTCTACAGTCTAAATCTTTAGGAGAATGTTTTCTCTAATCCCTCAAAAAAAAATGTTTCACTGAAGATAAACCCAATTTATATTACATTTTGCATCTTACTCCATAGTATCTATATTCAAAATCATCATTCTTAAATTAGGTAGGTAGTTATCATACGTTCTTGTAACTACCTTGATAATGTTTTCTGAAACCAAAGGATGGCTATTTCAGTTGATCTTCAGACTCAATTTGGCCATAATTACCAGCTCACTTGCTTAAAAAAAAAAGTCCCTCTTCTTCAGTTTTTTCTCTCTAAAATGCATTTTTTTTTCATGTGAAGACATCTTAGGGCATATCACAATATTACATTTAACATATTAGTTCTTTCTTTCCCCTCAAGCTCTTATAATATTGATAAATTGCAAATGATTATATGTCAGAATGGCATATATGAAATGTATATTTTCCTATCTAAATGTATTCTTCTATATAGTTTATGTATCAAATTACATGTGGTATATAGGAAAATAGTAGAAAATAAACAAATATCTCTGTATGTCTATTAATTTGGGGCAAATTCCTAGAAATGAAATTACTTTAATTTTAAAATTATGCAAAGTTCTAAAATTTTGCTAGCTCTTGCTAAACCAACCTCTAGGAGTATTTAAATTTTACTTTCCTCACAACTGTGTATGGGGGCACTTTTTCCCTTTCCCATTTACAAGCAAATTCTACCTTAAAAAAAAAAAAAAGGTGGTGGCAGTCATTCTGGCTCTTACAACTTAGGTTCATATAACTGCATACGCACTTAGGAACCATGCATATTAGCACCTTCCTGGTCCCATGAAATTATCCAACTGTAGTGGTTAGGAGAGTCCTATGTGTGTATTATGGACAGAATTGTGTCCCCAACAGATTCATATATTGAAGCCCCCAATGTGACTGTATTTGGAAACAGCCTTTAAAGAGTTATATAGGTTAAATGAGGTCTTAAGGGTGGGGTCCAAATTCAATAGGACTGGTATCCTTATATAAAGGGGAAGAGACCCCAGGATTGGACACACACAGAAAAGCCACGTGAGCACACAGCAAGAAGGGAGTTGTCTGTAAGACAATGAGATAGGTCTCAGGAGAAACCAAACTTGCTGACAACTCAATCTTGGATTTCCAGGCTCCAAAGCTGTGAAAAAATAAATGTCTATTGCTTAAGCCACCAAGTCTGTGGTATTTTGCTATGGAACCTCTATAAGACTAATATAGTGCCTGATTATGTGGACAGGATTTCAGCCGTGGCAAAAAGCGCTTGGAGAGAGCCTGACCTGCTTGTTTGCAGAGTAAAGCCTAAGGAAGCACCTTTTGAACACAGTGTTTTTGTACATGGAGTATCACATGTCAAGGCTTCCACGACAGGAATGTCTACCCAGAAGGCCCACTCCAGTGCCATGTGTGGTCCAGTTTGAAAGACATTGTGTACATGAGAGAGGCTTCCGGTTCAGAGCAAACCTTTACCAACACTGGAAACTACATAGTGGGGAGAAGCCCTTAATAAGAAAAGAGCGCAGGGACTGAGTTTTGAAGAACTGCAGAGTCCACCTGTCACAAAAGCCCTTCAGATATAGGAAGGGTAAGGAGGATTTTCTGACCAGCTCAGGTCTTCTCAAGCATCAGGTCACTCACAGTGGGGAAGGGGTGCAATACAGGAGCACCAGCTGGCAGGAGGCCTTTTACATTGGACAAAGGTACTACAGAAGTATTGAGTATCGGAAAACCTTTAATCACAATAAATACTTGTTAAGCACCAGAGAATATATATGGAATAAAATCCTTATGAAAACAGCAAATGTAGAAAAGTACTTAATCATAAATACAACTTTATCATACAGGTGAGAGTTCACACTGGAGAAACCTCTTATACACAAAACAACTATGGGAATTTCCTTAGCCAGGGCTTCAACTCCACTCAACACAAAACCTTTTGAACACAATGTTTTTGTACATGGAGTATCACCTGTCAAGGCTTCCACGACAGGAATGTCTACCCAGAAGGCCCACTCCAGTGCAATGTGTGGTCCAGTTTGAAAGATATTGTGTACACGAGAGAGGCTTCTGGTTCAGAGCAAACCTTTACCAACACTGGAAACTACATAGCGGGGAGGAGCCCTTAATAAGAAAAGAGCGCAGGGACTGAGAGAGGACCAGAGAAAGGCCTTTTAAGCGTAGCAAATGGGAGACATCAGTTATCTGCAAACCCACACCTACTAAGCACTGGAGAGTTCACATTGAAGAATTCGAAAGGGCATTAAGAATGCAGCAAATTTGGAATTTTAAGATCAAACTATCCATAATGAAGAAAAGCTTAATTAATGAAGTGAATGTGGGGAATTCTCTAACCATATCTCTAAGCCTCCTTCAACACTAGAGAATGCAGCAAGGTCTTATGAGTAAAGCAGATGTTGGAAATGGTTTAGTAAAAAGTCTAACCTCATCTGACACCAAAAAGTTTACTACAGAGAAAAGCCTTACGTGGGAAAAGCTTCAACCAAATGTCTGCTGTGATTCAGCAGCAGAAAATTCACAATCCAGATAGGCATTATAAATAAAATGAATTTGGGGAAAGCCTTCAGTCAAAGACTTAACTTTATTTGGAACCAGAAAGTTCACACTGGAGAAAGACTTCAGAAATGCAAGGAATGAAATAAAACCTGACACACACCAGAGAGACACTCTGCAAGTAGCCTTTACGACTGAATCTCATTCATCCAAATATGCACACTAGGGAGATTCCTATGATATATTGAACACTTTCTGGAGCTAAGTTGCATGTCCTCACCTGTCTGAGGACTTTACCAGAGTTATGTAGCCACTACTACCTGTGACAAACTCAATTTCAATTCTACCAGCTGGCAGGTGTCCATGGTATGCAGCAGATTTCTGTGACGTCTCTCCAATTCCTGTAAGAAATTTTGAGTAGCCTAAGTCCATTAGGGGTTCCAGTTTCTGGAACGATTGTTTTACTGATAGATAAGACCCATTTGTTTTAATTTCTTCTTAATCATCCCATTGGTGAGGGAGAAATTCTAACTCTAGGGTTATGGAGATGGCTGGACCCTGGACAGATGAGATTGGTAGCAATTAATTAGTCACATATACTCACAGCTTGAGGGAGGACATTGCACATTGCACAGGGTCACACAGGTTTGCATTTGAGAACAAAGCGAACAATCAGGGAGATAGGCTTTGTAGTTGTGACTCCTTGTTTGCTGTGGGAGAACGGGATTGGCTTCTTTGAATAATTCCATGGGCTCGCAGCAACAGCAACATAAACCTGCTTGTCAGAAACAAGCAGGCACTGTGCCTAGTCCCCTTAATAGAAATGGTTAATAGGCTAGGACACTTATCTGTGGGAGGAGAGTGGGAAGGAAAAATACTCATTAGGCCACCAGATTTCCTCTTGATTTCACCAGATTTCAAGGCATTGCATAATAATAGGCCTTAATGGCTCACGCCTGTAATCCCAACATTTTGGGAGGCCTATGCAGGTGGATCTTTTGAGGTCAGGAGTTCAAGACCAGCCTGGTCAACATGGTGAAACCCTGTCTCTACTAAAAAATACAAAAATTAGGCAGGGCGCGGTGGCTCCCACCTATAATCCCAGCACTTTGGGAGGTCGAGGCGGATGGATCACCTGAGGTCAAGAGTTTGAGACCAGCCTGGCCAACATGGTGAAACCCCATCTCTAATAAAAATTAAAAAATTAGCCAGGTATAATGGTGCCCGTCTGTAATCCCAGCTACTCAGGAGGCTGAGGCAGGAGCATCGCTTGAATCAGCAGGCGGAGGTTGCAGTGAGCTGAAATCATGCCACTGCACTCCAGCCTGGGTGACAGAGCAAGATACTGTCTCCAAAAAAAGTAATAATAATAGGCCTTAATGCCTTAATTTTAAGTCTTATATCACCATCATCATTAGCTAACAGGATCTGAACTTGATTCTGCCTGCAGCCTGAAGGGAAGCTTTATCTTATTCATGGACATTGTCCGTCTCAGTGATGTTTATTGACGGATTTTTCAAGTTTACATGTCATCCAACCCAAGAACAACCTGTTCCACATTGTTTTGGTTTCTGTGATCATAACTTATTTTAAAAAATAATTAATAGACTATTTTAGGGAAGTGTTAACATGAAATTGAAGAGATAGTACAGACAATATAAAAACTGAGCATATACCACTTCTCTACTCTGCAAATTACCCTATTATTAACATCTTGCGTTAGTGTAGCACGTTTGTTACAACTGATGAACCAATATTGATCATTATAATTAAGTGAAGCCCATAACTTACATTAGGGTTCATTCTTTGTGTTGTTGTACAGTTCTGAGCTTTGACACTGCATAATGTCATCCATCCATCATTACAGTATCTATCATGCAGAATACTTTCACTACCCTAAAAATGCCTGCACTGCATCTATTGACCTCTTTCCCCTCCTGCTGAACTCTGGGAAACCACTGATATTTTTAACCATCTCTAGTTTTGTCTTTTCCAGACTGCCATATAGTTGGAATTATACATATATAGCATTTGAGATTGGCTTCTTCATAAGTACTTATGATTCCTCCATGTCTTTTTGCAGCTTAATAGCTCATTTATTTTCACTGCTAAGTAATATTCCATCATATAAGTATGTACACTAGTTTGTTTATCCATCACTTTTTGAGGAACATCTTGTTTGTTTCTGGTTTTTGGCAATTATAAATAAAGCTGCTATAAACAAACAAATTGTACTAGAACAATGAATGAAAACAATACATAATCACTGCTTTATTTGCATTTATTTTACATGCAAGGGAGGGTAAAGAGTTTTGCAAGTTATGTAGTCATTACGTTTTCTTTTGTCAACTGCCCATAGCTGCTTTTGGACTTTTTTTAAAAATTACATCAGCAGCTAGTTCTTATTCAGTGCTTACAATGTAAAAGGGACAATGTATACATCCTTTAAACCAGTATCTACTTTATGATTTAATTTTATTATCTAAGACATTTTACAAAGAAGAAATGATAACAAGTACAGCTTACACAATTTCTCCTGTCACACAAGTACAGCTTACACAATTTCTCCTGTCACACATCAAGTACCAAAAACCAATTAAACTGATTTCAAAAATCTATGCACCTAACCACTCTTTTGTATCTTCTCTATTGACCTATTCCTCTATCAATATGTAATTATTACATTAACCTCATCTATGTCCTGACATCACCTCCTATCTAGTGAATTGGACGTTTTAATAATTGCCTAAAACTCAGCATTATTCCCTTCACCTAAAACTTTTTCACCTCAAATCCTCTCCATTTTAGTAAATGACATCACCATCCACCAGTCCTAAAGTTAACAAAAAAGCTGCAATCTTTATGCTGTCTTTCACTTTCTAGATTACTCTCATCAGCAAGTCTTACTAATACTACCTTCGAACGATCTTCCAATGCAATCATTTCTGATTTTTCTGATTATTTCTACTTCTCATATTCAGGTCCAGGCCATCATCATTCCCTTGCCTGACCAACTACAAGTGTCCTGTTTTCATATTTTCATTTTTGAGGTATCATATAAAATGTGAAGTGTATAGACATATAAAATATGTATGTATCAAGCATCAAGAAAAAGAAAACTGCATTTCTAAAGTTTCCCCATGTTACTTCCCAAACAATATCCTAAAAAGGGAAAACAAAATAAACAATATCCTTTCTTCCTTCCACAGAGATACCTACTATTCAAACTGTAATCACCACAGATAAGTTTTTACTGCTTTTGAAGTTGAGATCTGAATCAGCCTGTACTCATTTCTATCTACATTAACAATCAACATGTTAGGATTAATCCACAGTCTCATAGAGCAATTGTGCCTTATTTTATATTATGCTTTATCCAATTGTGTGATTACAGCACAATTTATCAATTTTAGCATATTGTAAAGTCAGATCATTTCCAGGCTTTGGCTATTAAGAAGGAGCCACTAACATTATTACACGGTTCTTTCTTTGTTTTTTTTTTTAGGTTACTGTTTGGTAGAAAAACAAGCTCTTTAACACTTTGAATAACCATCTCACAAATTGCCCTGCTGCTCCTAGATTACAAAGAGTCACAGTCAATTATCTTTGACACTTAGCCCTTGAATCTGACACTCAAGTCACAATAATAGAAACCGGAGCTTCTGTACCTGACATTCTGGAAGGTACCTCCACAAAAGCACGTTAAGGACTGTTTAACACTTCTATTATTTAAAAAGATCTACCTTTCCTTCCACTGCCTACGGAAAATAATAAAAGGAGAATCTCAGAGATCTGCTATTGAGTTTGAGAAGGCCAAGTTTAATGATTCCAAAATGTAGCCTTAAAAACTTCCGTAGAGACTCAGGTAAATGACCTCCCCCTCCTCTCCTCTCCCACTGGCCTCTTCAAGTACAGATGATGCATGTATTTCTGAAACCCAGGTAGGACTAGTCAAACAGTCTCACCAGTGCATTGTTATGCTTCTCTAAAGGGCTTCTGGTGAAAGAAGCAGTTTTAATTTATTTTACTTTTTGCCAATCTTCAGTCCTTAGAAAAGTATTTTTTGTTAAAAAAAAAGGGGGGGGGGGAGGAATAACTATTCTAAGGTATTTAACAAGAAAAGGGAAACAGTTTCACGCTCTCTAAGCCCACAGTTTAACTGAAACAACTTTACAGAACTATCTTCACATAAAACAGCACCTTACCCCTGGCAGCCGGATGGATGGGATCTACAAACATCGAACATCTCTTAAAATGCGCTCATAGGAACGATAATACGATACTCTTTACTTCTTTAAGTCAAATCCACGTTCCTCCGGGCTGCACCCTGAAGAATTAACCGTAGGAGAAACAATAAAGGTCCTCCCGTACAGCCATGAGCAGCCCTGGTGCTCCTCGGAAACCCCCGAGGCGAGAAGAGAAGGCCACACTGGGAATGTCATCCTCCGAGGCGGGGTATGGGGAGGGTATGGTTGTGAGCAAGTGGCCATGACGGAGGCTCCAGATTCTCGTGTAGCAGTCCTGGCCCACGGCCGCCACGACTCCTTCTTCCTCGTTCACATGCAGGGGCAGGTAGGCGGAGTTATTCACATGACCTTCGTACTGTGTTACACATTTAGTGGCCCTCAAGTCCCACAGCTTGATAGTTCCAGTCATGTCTGATGCCACCAGGCATTGCCCTTCTTGGAGGATTTGCAGAGAGGTCACTGCTGAATCATGGGATAGGCAAATGGCCTTCCACCCCCTGCCTTGATTTCCACAGCGCAGATCAATGCCAAAGACCTCCCCAGAGCGACAGCCATTAAACAGCAAAGGAGTCATGATTGCAAACTGCTGGGCCAAAACATCACTGCTAGTACCAAATGACTGCTGATGTCCCGTCACCACGTTCGTCAACAGGACCTGCTGAGACAAGCCTGTACTGAAGCAGTGATATGCGTGGATGTTCAGGGACCAGGCACAGGACCAGGCATCAGGGATCTGGAAACTGCAGAGCATGCCTGGCCGACGTATTCCTGGGTAGCTACCTATGAACAGCGACGCTGGGAGCAGCACCGCACAACTGGGAGTATCTGCGAGTCCCACGAAGCACAGCAGAAGGTGGGAATCCAAGTGATTCAGTGAAGCCCAGCACACAGAATTCACCTTCCGATTAGGGACGTAGAGGCTTTTGTGCGGGTATACCCGGAGTTCAGGGGTCGTCAGGCCTCGCATGGTGATGATGCCGTACTTGGAGCCTCCAGCTTCGACTTGGTTCACTGTGAAGAGCTGGTCAGTGTTGGTATTCGCCAGTATGCGGTTAAATCGGTCGCTTGCCAAAGACGAGGGATCCCAGCTATGAATCTGGACCTTTTTCCTCTGCATGCAGCTTACACGCAGCTCGCGAGCTAAACGGCAATAGTTGGCGAATCTGAGGAAACCTAGCTGGTTCTTTCGTAGCATGGAAGGTGCATTGAGTCCCACTCTGGCTATCTTTTTCTGCTTGTCCGCTTCCTCGAGCAGTCGCGGTCTTTTGTTCTCCATTTCGTTCGATGGACGTTCTCCTGCCTGAGGGGAAGTTCTCTCCCGGGAGTAAGAGGAAGTACCGCTTCTTTACCAGCACGACCTGGCACGGAAGAACTTTCCGCTGCATATGCGCCTGCGCATATGAGATCGACCCGGACGAGATCCTTCGTCGCCTTGGCCAAAATCCCGAATGCTCTGAGGTGCCCTGACGTAACTCTCGTTAGAATCGCGTGATCTGAAACAAGGGTTCCGTTGGTTCTCTCAAGTTTTCTCCTACTCTGACAGCTGCTTTTATTCTTTTCTATTCCTGTTTAGAGAGTCTTTTCCGGCCCCTCTTACACATGTTATAATAGCTGCATGCATACATTTCTCTTATTTACTAATAAGTGAAATTCGGCCAGGCGCGGTGTAATTCCAGCACTTTGGGAGGCCAAGGCGGGCCTATTACGAGGTCAGGAGTTCGAGACCAGCCTGGCCAATATGGTGAAACCCCGTCTCTACTAAAAATACAAAAATCAGCTGGGCATAGTGGTGGACGCCTGTAGTCCCAGCTATTCCGGAGGCTAAGGCAGAAGAATTGCTTGAACGCGGGAGTCGAAGGTTGCAGTGAGCCAAGACAGCGCCACTATACTACAGCCTGAGCAACAAAGAGAGACTTCCTATCAAAAAGAAAAAGAAAAAGTGAAATTGAAGGGTTATTAGGTAAACATATATTTAGCTTAAGTAGATATTGACAAACCGATTACAGTCTTGTCAAAAATATATATACATCCTTGCCAATTCTTGTTTTTGTTGGTCAGTTTACATTTTACAAATAGGGGTAGGAGTACATTAGATCATGCGATTTTGATGTGCTCTTCCCACTGGAGTATGGTTTCAAAAGTTTTTCATATGCTTATTGGTTATTTGGGCATCCTCTTCTTTCAGCTTTCTGTTCAAGTATTGCATTCTGTAATTTTCATATATTTGGAATTTTTCAAGTTACCTTTCTGTCGTTCATAATTAGCTTAAATCAACTATGGTCAGAAAACATACATAAGTTAAAACCTTTGGAATTTCTTAAGGCTTTATTTATATTTCCATGTTCACTTGAAAAGAATGCATAGTCTTCAGTTATTTGGTGTAGAAAAACAAAGTCATAGATATGAATAGAGATATAAATATAGGCAGATATATAAACAGGGAAAGGGATATAGTTGGTTAATGCATTTTTCAAATTTTTTGTAGTTATGCATATTTTGTTTCTCTTTTCTATCAGTTTCTCCATAAGACATTTCAAAGTCTAGTTAAGATTGAGGGGTTATGTATTTCTTCTATTTAATTTGTCAAAGTTTTTGCTTTGTATATTTTAAGTTGATATTAGGTACACACAAATTTACGATTGTTTTTGTCTTCCTTTTGAATGATTGCCATTATTATTATAATTTTTTTTTAACTTTTATTTATTTAGTTAGTTAGTTCGTTATTTAAGATGGAGTCTCGCTCTGTCGCCCAGGCTGGAGTGCAGTGGCGTGATCTTGACTCAATGCAAGCTCCACCTCCCAGGTTCACGCCATTCTCTTGCCTCAGCCTCCCGAGTAGCTGAGACTACACGCACCTGCCACCAGCCTGGTTAATTTTTTGTATTTTCAGTAGGGACAGAGTTTCATCGTGTTAGCCAGGATGGTCTCGATATCCTAACCTTGTGATCCACCCTCCTTGGCCTGCCAAAGTGTTGGGATTACAGGCGTGAGCCACCGCACCCGGCCAACTTTCATTTAGTTCAGTTCAGTTTAGTTTAGTTTGGTTTGGTATTTTGAGACGGAGCCTCGCTCTGTCGCTCAGGCTGGAGTGCAGTGGCGTGATCTCAGCTCACTGCAAGCTCCGCCTCCAGGGTTCAGGCCATTCTCCTGTCTCAGCCTCCCGAGTAGCTGGGACTACAGGCGCCTGCCACCATGCCCGGCTAATTTTTTTTGTATTTTTAGTAGAGATGGGGTTTCACCCTGTTAGCCAGAATGGTCTCAATCTCCTGATCTCATGATCCACCCGCTTCGGCCTCCCAAAATGCTGGGATTACAGGCTTGAGCCACCACGCTGGCCCAACTTTTATTTTGTTAAATATGTGTTCTCTGATATTAAAGTATCCTTATCCTTAAAGCCTTCTTATCTAATATTTATATATGCAACCAAGATTTCTGGTTGATAGTGTTTGCTGTACCTTTTCTCACCTTTTACTTTCAACTTAAATTTGTTCTTTTATGTAAATGGGTTCATATAAACAATATATTGCTGGTAAGTTTTTATCCAATATAATAACTTTTGCCTTCGAATGCATCTAGGCAATTTAATTTTTTAAATAACCCCTTTAAAAATTCTCCAACAGTCTTAGATTTACAGAGAAATTACAAAGATAATATAGAGCCTTCCCACATACTCTGCACCCAGTTTCCATATTATTAACATTTTACACTAGAATGATAAATTCATTACACTAATAAACCAATATTGATACTTTATTATTAACTGAAGTCTATATTTTATTCCTATTTCCTTAGTTTTTATCCAGTGACCTGTTGCTGTTCGAGGATCCCATCCATGATATAATATCAATCATGTTTCCTTATGCTTCTCTTGGCCATGACCTTTTCTTAGACTTTCCTTACTTTTTATATACATGACAGCTTTGAGGCATATTGGTCACATATCTTATAGATATCTCTCAATAGAGAGTTGTCTGATGTTTTTCCCATACTAATACTGGGGTTTTATGTTTTTGGAGGAAGACAACAGAGGAAAATGCCATTAAGGGTGCAGACGTCTTGTGGACATGACTTATCATCATTGATGTTAACTTTGGTCACCTGAATATGGTAGTGTTTCTTGGGTTTTTCCACTGTATGCTATAAACATCTGTCCCTCTCTTTTCACACTGTACCCCTTGAAAGGAAGGAGCTTTGCACATCTATCACTTCAGGAGTAGGGATTTATGCTTTAGTTTCTTGAGGGCAGAACATACACATCAATTATTAGGAATTATTCTATAAGGGAGATTTTTATAGGTGTGTCTATATTAATGTATTCATTTATTTATATAGTATGGCCTCTTGAATACTTATTTTATACGTCATTTATTTATTTGCTAAAATTATTGCAGCTTTGGCCATTGAGAGCTCTTGTGGCTCCTGTGATTGATTGCCTATAGTTAACTGCATAGTTAACTGTACTCTAAAAGCTTGAGACCACTTGACACCAGAGCCCTTATCTTAGACTTAAATATGTGATTAAAATTATAATCTTTTTCTTACAGCTTTGATTTTGATGTTCTGTGTATTGCATCATTCCAAAAACTAGACTTTGGGTGTGGAAATATTTGAAGAAGAAATGGATATTTTTTAATGATAACAATTTATATTAATATCTGAGAACTACCATATACTCTTAGGAGTTGTAGAATCCCCAGGTAGGGTTATCAAGAAGTAGAAGTAAAAGCTTTAACCATTAAATATATTTTTTATTGTAAATTTTTTATTTTTTTATTTCAATAGTTTTGGGGGAACAGGTGGTGTTTGGTTACATAAATAAGTTCTTTAGTGGTGATTTCTGGAATTTTGGTGCACCCATCATCTGAGCAGTGTACACTGTCCCCAGTGTGTAGTCTTTTGTCCCTCATCACCTTTGATTTTGATTTACTATATATTTTGTCATTCCAAAAATAGACTTTGGATGTGGAAATATTTGAAGAAGAAATGGAAATTTTTAAAAACCAAACAGACATACCCACATACCTTTTGGAATGGCCAAAAAAAAAAAAAGAAGGAAAAAAAAATGGTGATAATATAGAGTAACGTAAGTTCTCATTTATTGCTGGTAAGGATGTAAAATGGTACAGTCACCTTGGAAAGCAGTTTGGAAGTTTCTTAGAAAACTAAACATATTCTCACCATATGATCCAGCAATCATGCTCCTTCATATTTACCCAAAGGAAGTGAAAATTTATATTCACACAAAACCATCCACACGGATGTTTACAGCAACTTTATTCATAATTGCCAAAACTTAGAAGCAAACAAGATGTCCTTCAGAAGATGCAAGGATAAATAACAGTAGTACATCCAGGCAATGGAATATTATTCAGCACTAAAAATAAATGAGTTATGAAACCATGAAAAGACATGGAGAAAAGTTAAACAAATATTACCAAGTGAAAGAAGCCAGTCTGAAAAGGCTAAATACTGTAAGATTCCAACTATACAACATTCTGTAAATGGAGAAACTATGGAGGTAGTAAAAAGGTCAGTGATTGCTAGCAATTAGAGGGCATGTAAGAGAAGAGTATTTTTCTTATCTTGCTATAAAGCACAAGTATAAAATGTTTATAGGGTATGAGGAGACTAACAATATTTTCTAAAGAATTATGGACAGCAAAGTCATTAATATTTGAACATATCGTTGAGGAACATCAGAATCCCTTTATAACTTTTTTCTACTTAATACTGAAACCAGAAAAGCGTAGATCTTTTAAAATCTAGATATTTACCTAATTATGATGTTTATTTTTAATAAGATGTTCTGTTAAAGGTGGTTTTAATTGTATTATCAGTGAGGCTGCAGGGAAAAAAAAAAAACCTGGAACCTCACTTACTTTCTGCCAAAACACTGTCTTCAATTTTATAAGCTAATTATTTAGGAGGAAGGATGATAATCCTTATATGAAACAACACAGGCCATTCACTTATCCTTAGCAAGACAAGGCAGGCTTCATAATCTTAAAAACTCATTTGAATATACTCAGTGAGCATCAAATTGCTTTAAGCAGGTTGTCCTGTTATAACATAGATATATTAGCTTTCAGCTGTGTCCTTTATCCCAAGATATAGTGTGAACTGTCTTTGAAGAAATGTCCTTTTCTAATAAAACTTAAGTCCAAACTTACATTTCTTTGTTCTCTTTCTCACATAATGTACTCTCTTTAAATATAATTCTAGCAGATGGATAGCATTTTATGTTATATTAATATCAATGAGTATGTTCATATAAACACATAAATAAAAATTTATAAGCATACACTTAAAGTCCAAAAGAAGAAAGGTAATTCATAAAATAAGTATAAAATTCTGTGTGAGTGACTGCCTTCATTTAGCCAAAAAACATAACATGAAGAGTTGAACATATCAAAAGGTTAGATTGAGATTATATTTTTTGGCAGCATTAAATACTAAATATATGCACCAGAATTTATACATTTTGGCTAAATAACCCTTGAATATTTTACTCAATCTAGAATTCTTTTTCTCATCTTGAACATACTGAAATTGCTCTTACTGTCTATACTTGGTTTTGGTCAAAACGTGAATCACTGTGACATAGAAGAAAGAGAATTTTTTTTTTGTTTTTTTTTTGTTTGTTTTTTTTGTTTGTTTGTTTTTGTTTTGAGACGGAGTCTCGCTCTGTCCCCCAGGCTGGAGTGCAGTGGCACGATCTCGGCTCACTGCAAGCTCTGTCTCCTGGGTTCACGCCATTCTCCTGCCTCAGCGTCCGGACTAGCTGGGACTACAGGTACCCGCCACAGCACCTGGCTAATTTTTTGTATGTTTTAGTAGAGACGGAGTTTCACCGTGGTCTCAATCTCCTGACCTTGTGATCCGCCCGCCTCGGCCTCCCAAAGTGCTGGGATTACAGGCATGAGCCACTGCGCCCGGCTTTTTTTTTTTTTTTTTCTTTTTTTTAGATGGAGTCTCACTCTGTTGCCCAGGCTGAAGTTCAGTGGTGCCATCTCAGCTCACTGCAACCTCTGCCTCCTGGGTTCAAGCGATTCTCCTGCTGCGGTCTCCCGAGTAGCTGGGATTACAGGCGCCTGCCACCACGCCCGGCTAATTTCTGTATTGTTAGTAGAGACAGGGTTTCATCATGGTGGCCAGGCTGCTCTTGAACTTCTGACTTCAGGTGATCCTCCTGCCTTGGCCTTCCAAAGTGCTGGGATTACAGGCATGAGCCACTGCACCTGGCCAGAAGAAAGAGATTTAATTTTGAATAGACTCCATTTTGAATTCTATGTCTGTCATTTAGTATTGGTAAAACATAACACAAGTAAATTTCTATGTGCCTTGCTTGGTTTTCTCATCTCGAAAATTGGGATTATAATATCTCACTAAATTGTTAGCTAAAAAGATGAGCATAAATGTATGCAAAGCACTTAGCACTAGTCTCAGCACATTGCAAATATCATACCTAAAAGCAGTCATATTTATAAAAACATTATTATGCTTTTATATGAACTGTTACAATTTCTGCACTAAAGCATACCCTTTTTGAAGCAAATAAAAATAGTTTTGTTTTGTTTTGTTTTGTTTACAATAATAAACCTAAAGTATAAAGTATTCGCTGGCATTTCATAATGGATTAGTGGATTGTTACCTATGAAGCTTCATGTGTTTTTGATGTAATTCTTCACCCACTGACTTCTCATATTAACCAAATAGCTTACTCCAAATGAAAAGGTCACCTCTCTTGGGGATTTATTAAATTCCATGTGGGAACTTGGAAATGCCCCAACTCTGGTTTTGCCAAGATAATCTTTTTAGTAAACCTTACATCCTACTTACTAAAATAACATGCTTGCTTTGGTGAAACAGGAAAATGAAAAGGCTGTATTTTTATAGAAATATTAAGCTAAATTAAAGTAGGTATTTTTAAGTCCTAGTTCTAATAGTCTCTTGCATGTGCCCACACTTACACATACATGAAAACTTACACTCCATACATAAGCCTGTCAAATTAAATTTAATACTCTTACCTATAATTCATAATGATTTCATAATATGGAGAAGTTTTCATTTTAGAGTAATTTTTCCTCCTGTATCTCTGACAAAGCACCAGACTTTTAAAAGTCTTCATAATTTAGTCTGGGAAAGATATAAGATATTATAGTTTTATTCAAGTATTAACTCAGTGACTTTGCCTTCAACCTCATTTCTGTCTTCTGTATAATCAAAGTTGACAAATACTGTTTTTTAAAAAATATCCCTTTCCCTTGAAAACATTTTTCTTGGTTTCTTTTTATTTATGCTTTTAATATTAAATTTCATATTATATAGGTTGTATTTAAAATAAGGCTTAGATAAAATTCAGATACCTGGAGGAAAAGTGTCACTCTTTCTACCAGTCAAAACTCAGAAGTCTTTAGTTGGATATTCTTCAGTACTCACTTGTTGCCTTAATCATAAGGCACAGAGTTGGCTCCTTATATCTGTGACTCTAATATGTTATTCTTTTCTGATAGGCCAGTTGTTCTCAACCTTTCTTTTTTGTCTCAGTATACATATATACAGTCCCAGCAAAAAGCATGATTCATCACAGTAACGATTCTCAACAGAAAATTCATATGATTCTTGTTCCAACAATGTGTTCCCTTGTATCCCCCAAATATACACTCTGTGATGAAATTTATATATGTATGGGGTTTTCTTTGAAGGCAGATGCTGTGATGATCAATATTTTAACTTTTGTGCCTTGCTTATAAAATTAGTTGAGAAATATTTGTCCAAGGAAATTAAAGCTTTATAGAAGCAAAAATACTCAGGTGGAAATCAATAAAATACAAGGATATCTTTCAGTGTAATGTCTTAAGGCTTTCATGATGTTGTCTGACAAGCTTGGATTTAAATCCCTCATCTATCTTTTACTAATTTTACTACTGTACACTTCATTTAAATAATTTAATACTCATTTCTCCAATCTGTAAAATGTAAATAATAATAATATCATAATAATATGTACCTTATCGAGTTGTTTTAAGGAGTAAATAGCAATACAGACACGGTTCTTGGCAAGTGTTAAGTGTTGTATAGATGCTACAGTGATGAAGATGAGCACAACAGGGAGGAGAAAGATGGAATGTAAAGAGAGATTTTTTAAAAACAGAACATATTTCAGGCAAAACTATTTTTTAAAAAAGAACATATTTCAGGCAAAACTAACCTACATTGTCATAACTCAGGATACAGGCTACTCTGAGAGTGAATGTAGTGACAGAATAGTGCATAAAGTGGAACTTTAGAGGTCCAGAAATATTTTATTTCTTGATCCACGTGCTGGTTATGTAGGTTTCTTCAATTTTTGAAAATTCATCAAGCTGTATAATTATTATTTGAGCATTTTTATATGTAAGCTGTACTTCAATAAAAAATATTATTTTAAAAAAGTTCCTGACACGCCCACCATCAACTGCTCTGTGCCTTACACATAATATTTACTGTACTCAATTAACACTTTTGCAAAGCACTGCTCACCATTCTTTAAGCTTTTAAAATTATCTTGTATTTTAAAAAAAAAAACCAGATTGTTTTCATGATTCATTTTCTCAGACTCTGCCTCTTGAATTTTTTTCCTCTAATTTTTTCATTACTAACTTAACAGTATCCTTCCATCAAAAATGCACTGAAACATTATGAAACAGATTGATGTCCATCAAGGGGCTGGCTTTTTAAAAAAATCAGGCATTTTGATGAATAGAATCATAATTATTTAAGATAGAGCTGTCAGCAGGTGAATAAATAATCTAAGTGGGGTAATAATAGCCTCATGTTTTAAAATTAAATGAAATTGCTCAATGCTTTGAGTTCAAAAATAATTTAAATAAAAAATATTTTAAGTTATGTTCAATTGCTGATTCATTCTGAAATAAATTTCAAATGCCCCCTCAGTACATGTTTAGTTCAGAAAATTCAATTGTATGCCAACCCACACTTAACCCATCTAAAAGTGCTGGTGTTGTGTTGTACAAGCATGTGCACAACTGACCATTATTTGCTTTTCATTAGCCTCATACTTCAGTAAGGGAAAGATCAACATGCAAAAATATCTCATTCTACATTATTGGAGTCAACAAATAGATGAGTAGGATGAACCAGACCTCCTGCCTTCCCCTCACTTCCTTTCTCTCCCACATCACTCCTCAACACACACAGGCACTCCCAAAAGAACAAGCACAAAAGGACAATTATCACATTTTAATTCCACATTCCTCCTCATTTTTGCATATAGATCTACACATATAAAAGGGTCTGCATGCCCACATGCCATATGCTAAGCAATCCTGGCTTGCAGAGACTGTGGAGTGCTTGGTGGAATTCATAGATGTGCATTTATTTAAACTTTGCAGGCCCGCATGGCTCTACAAAGTTCGTTGAGCTGCCCTTGCATTATCATTGCAATAAAAATATGACTTCCATTCGTTGATATATTTTACAATTTAGTTGCATCTTCAACCTCTTCTGATACTTTGAAAAATATAATTTGGATATTAAGCAGTTATCTCTGTAATCCCAACTCCAAACTGTTGGCTTCTTATCTATTTCTCTGAGCTGTTCCATCCTCAGGCTCAAGCACAAATTTATTCTGGTTTAGTGATATTATCCTCCCATCATCCAGCCATCTCACATCCTCTGCACCATCTGTTTGTGGTATATCTTCACTACAGCATTTGCTACCAGGAGGAAAGTATTTAACTGGAGTTATTTCTTTCCTTGATAAGCATACTATTATAACTTCAAGAGACCTTGAAATTACTATATGTTATGTGTTCAGGAATATTAATATTTTTAAATGCTTCAGTGTTATTATGGTAAAACAAGGGATCGTCTACCTTTTTTGTTCTAGATATGCATGTTTTAGCCTGTAAGCTTTAACAGTAAGAGTTCTGCTTAAAATTTGTTTTCCTGTTCTTTCCAACAGCTTAATAATTGTACATAGTCCTATAAGTGCTTGATAACCATAATACTGCTGTTTCTAATGATTTCTGAGAGGAGAATAAAACTTAGATTTGATTTAGTAAATGTTGATGGAGAAATAAGGCCAATATGAAGACCATATTATAGTTTCTGTGTTAAAAATTAAGGGGAGTCCCTTTCCTTTAACCGTCTCTCAATTGTCCCTATAGTTCACTCAGGTAAATATACTTTGCCAAATAATAGTCAGTTGTTTCATTTGTTAGGGAATTCTCCCATTTCATTGTACTTCATCCTAAACTTTTTCCCTCTACCCAAACCTTTTTCCCTCTACCCATAAGAAGGTGGTGGGGTTTCTCATTAGCAGGCGAATCCCACTTGTAACACACATCACACACACACACACACACACACACACACACACATACACACATACACACACACACATTTAAAATGGTGATTCTCAATGTAAACTATTAGATAATTTATGTAATTAATAGCTATCTATTATATGTGTGAATTAGAGCTTCATGGTGGTAAATGTTTAAACCACTGGCTCTTAGAGGAGAAAAAGGAAAAAAACTGATTTGGCTCCTGTTAGGATTTTCATGGAGTAAATACTCCCACCATGGCCTAACTACATCACTAACATCACTGAATTGTGCAGTTGGGATGTTGTCCACAGAGGACAGGTTCTGGGGCAGAAAGTATGGAAAGAAAGGTGGAGTGCACATCTGGAGGGGCAAATAAAAGACACCTGGACTATATATGAAACAATGAATTTTATAAGAGTTAAAGAGATTTAGTAGTTTAGAAGTTTTGTGTTAGAACATGTGATTTTGTTTACAAATATTCATATTTGATTACTGTGATCCAAACATACATGCCTGGGGTGCAGTGGCTCATGTCTGTAATCCCAGCAGTTTGGGAGGCTGAGGCAGGTGGATCACCTGAGGTCAGGAGTTCAAGACCAGCCTGGCCAATATGGCAAAAACCCCTCTCTATTAAAAATATAAAAATTAGCCAGGCATGGTGGCACACACCTGTAGTCCCAGCTACTCAGGAGACTGAGACACAAAAATCTCTTGAACCTTGGAGGCGGAGGTTGCAGTGAGCCAAGATCATGCCACTGTGCTCCATCCTGGGCAACAGAGTGAGACTGCATCTCAAATAAATAAACAAATAAACAAATACATAAATAAATAAATAAACTTGAATATGTAAAATTTGTAGTATATGAGAAATGTTAATATAGCTCATTTTACAAATGGTGAACACTATTTTAATTTTTAGTTAATTTTGCAAGGGTAAACATGACTTGTTGATAACATAAAATTTGTATATTTTTTAGTTTGAAATATAAACTGTTTGATTTTATAATTTTTGTGATTTGATTCTAAATGAGCTGATGTAGAAGGTTCCAATCAGCCATTTACAATCACTTTCCCAAAACACTCTCATAAAGTTATAAGTATTATTTATTCCAATATGAAAATCAAAACTATATATCATTGTTACTAAACTTTTTCTTAATATTGGCATCTGAAATACCAGACATTTGGATATGTCAATCAACAGTTTTGATCAGAGGTATATCAATTATGCTCCTGATAAAAAAAATTTCATTAGTGAAATACTTAATATATTTTCATTTTTATGTTTACTCTTAACTTACTTTCTTAATACCAGTTTTATAGCAAAGGTGGATGTTTCAATGGATGTAAAGGCAGTGTCTGACTTCTTTTGTCCTTATTATAACTCGTCACTTCAAAATCCAGGATAAATTAACAGTTTTATATACTGTATGTCATAGAATAATGTTCTACGTCACATCAAAGAATCTGCATTAAAAGTTAAAAAACATATATTCTAATCATAAAGTAGCACATGCACAATTATTAGAAAAATAATATTAAAAACAGAAAAGTAGAAAAGTTTAAAGCAAATTTATTAAAAGAGAAATTGTAATCTCACCATTAACATAAACATTTTAGTATACAGTTTTTCAGTAATTCTATATTTATATACTCACATGCACATAAAGTTAGGTACTTCCTGTTTAAAAACATTGTTTTATGGTGCACACTGTTTTGTAGCCTCCAGCCCTATACTGTGACTATTTTACAATGGTATTAGGAATTCTTCCATAACATAGGTTTCATTTTATATATGGTTTTCCGTTGCATGAGTAAACCATAATTTTCTTAAATAATTTCTTTTTTATTCATGAAGTGGTTTCTATTTCCTTCTTTTTAGAAAAACACAGCTAATAACCATTTCTATCTTTGTCCACATCTATACTGATGTCTTTGGGAAAGTATTTAGAGTATGTGTCACACACATTTTAAGACTTTTGATACATAAAACAAATTCACCTGTTAAAAATTATGCCAAACTATACTAACACTAGCAGTATCTGAGAGTTCCTGTTCCTCCGTGGGCCTTATTATTTCATCTCTTTCACAATTGTCAGTTGCAACTTTAGATTATTTTCTGCGTATCAATTTTTTACTTAAGATGAAAATAACATGTAATCATATAGCAGAGGACAAAAATTCTTTCCTCTACATATACTCTTAGTAACTCTTTGTCTATGCACTCTTTATCCTTAAAAAGGATAAAGGATCAATTTTACCACTTTTTACCACGGTAAGTAAGGATCAAGTTTACCACTTACTTTACCACAGAAAGTAAGGATCAAGTTTAACACTATTTGATGAGTGACAACTCTACAATGTTCCCTCTCATTGCTGCATGTCTTGCCACCCTTTTGTTCTGGACTATCTTTTCAAAGACATTTGTATAGGAAACAACAATTAGTTAGAGATAAGGTCTCTCTGGGGAACAGGGAACACTTGGTAGCTATCCAGAATAATAAAGATATGTTTTCTTGGGCCGGGCGCGGTGGCTCAAGCCTGTAATCCCAGCACTTTGGGAGGCCGAGGCGGGTGGATCACGAGGTCAGGAGATCGAGACCATCCTGGCTAACATGGTGAAACCCTGTCTCTACTAAAAATACAAAAAACTAGCCGGGCGTGGTGGCGGGCGCCTGTAGTCCCAGCTACTCGGAGGCTGAGGCGGGAGAATGGCGTGAACCCGGGAGGTGGAGCTTGCAGTGAGCCGAGATCGCGCCACTGCAGTCCAGCCTGGGCGACAGAGCGAGACTCCGTCTCAAAAAAAAAAAAAAAAAAAAAAGATATGTTTTCTTTTGTGGCAAAGATTGTGTAAGTTAACTAGTAGCCGTTTTAAAAGAATGGGGTTTCCTAACCTGGAGTTCCCTCAGCTGTGACACAAACCCACTTGCAATGCACAGCTTCCTCCTGACCCTGCTTCATGTTGTCCCTATGGGACGTGGGTGGCAAGGGGAACCAATGCAAACATGAAGTTTATGGTATCTGCTCTGCTGTGAGCAATAAAGTCTTTTGTCTCTGTTCCAAGAGTCTTGTATCTCCTGTCAACATCTATGAAACTGTGGCAGGCTAACTTGTTAGCTTGCAATTAGGGTAAAATCCCAGGCTTTTTAGAGATCTTGACACAGCTCAGACAATCTAAGTCTGAGGGACGGACTTGATGGAATGTATGCATAGTTCTAAAAACAATTTAAGCTACAGTATTATGCTAAACAAATAATTCAGTCTTTGAGTAACCTAGTTATCTTGGCACAGATAGAGAGAGGAAGGGAGTGAAAAAGGGAAGAAAAGTAGAGAGGTAAAGAGAAACTATATATATGTTTTTGGGCCATAGATAGGTACTTGGCTCTAGTCAGAAAATTTACAATTTATTGCCAGGTACAAAAGAAACTATAACCCTTTCCTAGAGAAACAACTTAGGCATTGAGCTACCTTAATTCCTGTTTTGGAAAGCATGCAAATAAAAATTGATCAATTGATCAGTAACTCGGATGGTATCTGTATGCAGAAAAGATCACTTTTGAATATGAAGCATTGATTTGAAAATGTACTACTTCTTAAAATATATGTTTATACTAATAAATTTCTGTGAGACAAAAATTACCAAAAAATAAGTCTTTAGAAAAAACTGGATTTCCAAACTAAGCTAGTTCTAGTTTACTATAATACTGATAGAATGAAGTAGCAGGTGTTGGCTTAGTATTTTAATTGATAAAATATCTAGTGTATTTTGTACATTATTATGTATCAGTCATTGACACCAAAGTTTTCTCCTTTCATCCAGAAAAATAAGCAAATTTCTTAGAAAATAAGTTGTTAATATTTGCCATCTCACTTTTGGTTTACTTATTTCCTTGTTTTGGTTTTGTTGTATATGTGGGGTTTTTTGTTTGTTGTATTATTTAAAAATGCAGTGTCAGAAAGTATATCAATAAAATAAATGCTGAATTTTTTAAGTCAAAAGTATAATAATTTATCTTTTCCCTAAACAGAAAAATAATTCAGATGCTTACTTTATCAAAGGTGTTTGGGACAGACATTTCCCTCAGTATTTCGGAGACTTCTCACAAAATGTAGAGCTTCTACTTGCTTCAAAATAATCTTTTAAAGTGAAAGAAATAAACAGAAATAAAGAATGCTAAGAATAGGTCATGTTGTGACTATATGTTTAGTGTTACATTCTATTCCCAGAATTAATTTAGGAATTGAAGGACAAACAAAAGTAGCAGTAAGCTTCATTTTTACTGTTATCATTAAATGTATCATCTTCCCGTGTTTCTCTTTAAGGTTAATGAAGAATATACGGATGTGTTATGAATTCACAATATGGCACCAGTTAACATCATGTTCAGGAAAGTCACTGTGCATGGAATTAGAAGACCTGGGTTCTGGTTTCAGTGAGGCAATGACATATACGTGTCTTTTCATCTCTCTGGGACTCCTTTGTAAATTTAGAGAGATGACTTCAGTGGTTATTGACAGCTTAGGTGATTATAAAACTACATGAGAAGAATGTACAAAAACTCTACAGGTGGAGGAAGGAACAACAAATACAAATATTGTGCATGTAAATTGAGAGGGATCATCAGCATCTCTAAGTCTAGAATCCTAGTACTAAGAACCTGTGGTGGCGGGCACCTGTAGTCCCAGCTACTCAGGAGGCTGAGGCAGGAGAATGGCGTGAACCCAAGAGGCGGAGCTTGCAGTGAGCCGAGATCGTGCCACTGCACTCCAGCCTGGGCAGCAGAGTGAGATTCCATCTCAAAAAAAAAAAAGAAGCCCTTAACTAGGTCATCCTTAAGGTTCCATAATCTAGCATTTACATCTGTCCTAGTAAGTCCTTGAAATATTAAATCAATCCACTAATGCTAACAAAAATTATTTCTATAACCAGAAATTGTCACTATGATTAAATCACTGAACATTAGATTAAAAATGGTCAACTGCATGTCTTGGATGATAAATATAAATAATATACCTTGTTTTACAAGAATAGTGCAAAGAGCTAAAGACGTATTGTGTATAACTAGGAATTCCTTCCATTGTAATTTTCATTTTTTTCATATTTATAATCAATATGGAATTAGAAGCTCTTTTCCAGGAATTAATAACAAGATTAAATTTGTAATAACCATATAATAGAAAGTTACCAAGTGTTTGCATGCTGAATACTGAAGTAACATCTTTAGAATAGAATGTACACATTGTATATCACCATGGTATTCCAAAATCAACCAGTCATTTGTCATTTCCAACATTTCTGAATACACAAAAAGCTAATTTATAAAATATTCTATCGACTAGAAAGCCAACTCAAAACTGTTTTTTGAGTGCCTACTCGTTATGCAAGAGCCTACTCGGTACGCAAGATATTAGGATGGGCGAAGCAAAGTATATGTTATAATTACCTATAATTACGGATGAAGCAAAAGATACAGATATATAAAATGCCACCATTTTACAAAGATATCTATATTTTAGGCAGCTGCTATGTCTTCTTTTTACATACAGGGGCATTCCGGAAGGAGTTCAAATAGGGAGAGCAAAAAGGAAAGCCTTTGATTTTAGCAGAGTCCTTAGGCTAGTCCTGTTAACGAAACAAAATTTATTTGCTGTCCTGCCGAAAGGTGTATTCCTCTACCAATGGAAATTTCTTCTTTGATAATTAAAATGTGCAGCTTAAGTGTACTTTTTATTGTGGTTATATCTTTGCTTTTTACTTTTCGGTTCATAATGGCTATCACCAATTAAGCAACAGTGGAAATCAGAACCAAGGAAATAGACAAATGCACATCAGAAGATATTTTTTAATAAAAGAATATAATTCTGCAATCTTAGAAGAGGGGATAATTAATTTCACCTGAAGGAATTGAGGGACACATATGGAAAGCTGGCAGGTGATCTGCATCATGAAGAAAGACTAGGATATTCATTGGCAGAGATTATGAAAAGGAGCGTTTCATAGGGGGAAAATCATGGAGCAGGTACAAAGGAAAGCTCAGGACATTTTCAAAGAATTCTAAGTTATCTGCAGCTAAAGCACAAAATTTAGTGGATGGAAAGTAGAGGAAATGCAGATTGAAATTCATTTGTGGAGATGTCTGCTAGAGGTTTGCAGTGTATTCGATGCATAATGGGATACCATCAAAGGTTCTGAGCAGGCTGGGCGCGGTGGCTCATGCCTGTAATCCCAGCACTTTGGGAGGCTGAGGCGGGAGGATCACTTGAGGTCAGAAGTTCAAGACCAGCCTAGCCAACGTGGTGAAACCCCATCTCTACTAAAAATGACAAAAATTAGCCGGGTGTGGTGGTGTGTGCCTGCAGTCCCAGCTACTCGGAAGGCTGAGGCAGGAGAATCACTTGAACCTAGGAGGTGGAGGTTGTAGTGGGCCAAGATCGTGCCACTGCACTCCTGGGCAACAGAGTGAGACTCAGTCTCAAAAAAAAAGAAAAGGTTCTGAGCAGAACACCACCGAGGAATCACTACCTTAAGTATGATTCCTGAAACAGTCTTCACACTTACCATCTTTATGCACATTACCTAATGCCTCTGAGTGTGTTTCCTCAACTGTAAACCTGAAATATTGATCATAACAATTTCATGACAGAGACAAGGTCAAAATGATATAGCATACGTCATATCCTAGCATAAACACAGATTCAATAAATAGTATTTCCTACTTGCAAAAGTGTATGAAAAATAACTAAGATAAAACATTAAGTGGAACTTCAACTCAGCTATACATAATGATGAAAGCCTTTGAATCAAAGAAAAATAAATCATGATCACACTGATCTTTGTGTTCAATATAGTTCTTGAAAAATTAGTAACACACATGGGCAAAGTACGGTTTTTTTCATAATATAGTAACTTTTTAAAATAAAACTATTTCACAAAAGAGAACATTCTATACTCTGGCCATGCTACATAGCATTTATGCACAATGTGTTAAACTGGCATGACCATCTGTCCAGATAAATGACTCCAACTTTAGAAAAAGAACATATATATTTCCTACAAAATCTTTAGTCCAAAGTTAAGATATACGTAAAGTTCATTGAGGCAGGAAAATGACAAAATATAAGTAATAGAAAGTAGATTTTGGTGTTTCTAGGAAAGAAGGATAGTAGTGTACAAATCAGCGATTGTTGAGTATTGAGTTTTTGCTATAACAGTCTGAGTCCATTCTTTTTACTCATCAGAAATCAATTGTTGTTTTACAATGTTTATTTTTTATACTATAACAGCAAGCCAGCCCAAGCTCACTAAATAAAGCCTGTATTCACTGTCTGCTTCTTGCATAGCTCATTACCTTTCAAAGTGCTATCAGTTTCAGGGAGAACAGGCTGTTTTCCCCTGCACAGCTTCAGAGAAAAGGTATATTTGATACGCTTGATCACTACAGATTTCCAGTGTTGCTTAATTGGTGATCGTCATTATGAATCCAAACGTAAAAAGCAAACGCATAACCACAATTAAGAAGACACTTAACGTATGCACAGTTTAATTATCAAAGAAGGAATGTCCTTTTAATAAGACAGCAAATACATTTTGTTTCTTTACTATAAACAGGACTAGCCTAAGGATTGTACTACAGTCAAAACCTTCCCTTTCTGCTCTCCCTATTTGCCACCCCTTCCGGAATGCTGCTGTATGTAAAAAGAAGACATATTAGCTGCCTAGGTGAATACCTGTAACCAATTCATACACGCATGCTCATATTTTGTCATTGTATTCTACCTGATATCCAAAAGTGTGCTTTCTTTACCTGTTCTTTACTTTCTTTCTTTCTAGTTCATTAAATAAAACTTGTCTTTACTCAAATATCATTTCATTTCTTTCTCTCTTTCTTTCTTTCTCTCTTTCTTTATTTTTTAAGACAGGGTCTTGCTCTGTCATCCGACTGGAGGGCAGTGTTGTAGTCGTGGCTTCCTGCAGCCAGGACTTCCCAGGCTCAAGTGTTCCTCCCACCTCTCAGCCTCCCAAGTAACTGGGACTACAGACATGCACCACCACACCTGGCTAACTTTTGTATTTTGTAGAGTGGGTTTCACCATGTTTCCTGGGCTGGTCTCATTTCTTCTTATTGAATAGGAGCGAATCTTAAGGAATAAAATAAACAATACTTTTAAGCTACATAAAAGCAGGTAAAATACACACATAAAACAAGAAAAAAATAATAATTACTATTTTCATGCTTGTTGCTAAAGTTTCAGAGTTTAAATTGGGCTCAATTTAGAGGAAAAACGCTCAGAATTGCATCATTTATCGAAATCTCCAGAGTCTGGAAGTCATGGAAAACAATATATAAGACTGTTTTTGCTCAAGAGATTTCTGGCATTTTTGCCTGCCTCTAGAGTTAGTAATGCACAGGAGAATAATGAATCTTCCAGAAGCTGGCACTGTCGAGTTCAATACCTGTCAGCAAACAGAGGTGCTATTGAAAAATTCCAGCCACCAGCCAGGAGCGGTAGCTCATGCCCGTAATCCCAGCACTTTGAGAGGCCGAGGCGGGTGGATCACCTGAGGTCAGGAGTTCGAGACCAGCCTGCCCAACATGGAGAAACCCTGTCTCTATTAAAAAGACAAAATTAGCCGGATGTGGTGGCGCATGCCTGTAATCCCAGCTACTCAGGAGGGTAAAGCAGAAGAATCGCTTGAACCCGGGAGGCAGAGGTTGCAGTGAGCCGAGATTGCACCATTGCACTCCAACCTGGGCAATAAGAGTGAAACTCCATCTCAAAAACAAACAAACAAACAACAACAACAACAAAAAAAAAAAACAGAAAAATTCTAGCCTGGAGGTTAATGTTCCCAAGAGACAACCATCAATTGGCATTGTTAAACAAGGGAGTGGCCATCTTTTCCTCACAACTTTCTTCTTTACCTCACAGGGTATCAGCAGGTACGATGCGATGAATTTGACATAATTATTAGAATCATTTTTGTTGTGAACGACAAGTCTTGCTTATATTATTTTTACGTAGAGATCCAGTACTGAAATCACAGAGATCTCTGAAAAACCTGCCACTGAAATGACAATTACCTGCACTAAAATTCCTTCCTTTGGTTTGTTCTAAATCTATAGTTTCTCACTTTGTACACTCCTCTTGCTCTTTCCTTTGTAAACTAGCAGAGAAATTGATGAAGCTGTGAGCTCATGAAAGCAAGATAGGAACATGGAACCAAGTTCAGATTTCAATCGGGATGCTAGTGGAGTTGTAAACCTTTGGATACGTCTGCCTTCACATGGAAAACTTTTTATAGACTCCTGTCCACATACAAAATTTTCTTAGTGATAACATTTAGATAACATTTATGATTTTGTCAAAAGAATAAAGAACGTCGGAGACATGGTGAGATTCGCATTACTTTGCCAATTTTTAAAGGAATTTGGACATCGGTTAATATCTATTTGGGAGTTAGCAAGCAAGTAACTTCCTGGAAATTACACTACAAAAGGAGAATCCCAAACTGCATCATTCCGTGTATCTGAGAAGCCTTTAGTGACAGAAACAATCTATAATGGTCTGCATGTTGCTGCTACTGAATCATAAATTTCTCATTTGCTGCTTTCTGTGAATCATTTCCATTTTTAAGAAGAGACAGATAGTCAAGCACATTTTCACATATTTCTAATCTGTGTTTTTATACTATGTAGATTCCCATCAAGATATAGTTTAGCTTCAAAAATATGGTTTAGCTAGGAAATAGCTGAGCTGCCTCAATAAATCAGAAAGATGAATTTTAAGAGTTATGTGGATACAATCGAACCTTGAAATTCATTTTTACAGGAAATCAATATGATATTTTTGAAGGATTAAGAAATTTGACATGAACATAAATAAAACTGGCATTTGTCATAACATTAAATAGACAAAAAGTGACACGAATTATATATACTTGTGCTTTATGAAATACATTTAATATGTGACAGATGAGGACATCCTTCTTCATTTTATGAAAACATTGCTTAATATTTTATGGAAGAGAATCCACAGAATATATGGTGTGTGTATACCTCTGTGTGTGTAGGGGTATATTGTGGTAACTTTTCAAAAAAAAAAATTGTATTGTGGTTAAAAACCCTCGATATTAAAAAATAATTTAAAATGCACCTTTGAGTATCTTCTTCTTTGTGCATATTATCTTGCCATTGGGAAAGTTGCCAATCCAGAAAACAAAAGTTTATCATTCATCACTCACACTAAGCTTCATAGCAGATAATGGTAATTGGTAACTGGGTGGTAGACGGAAGGTTTGCCATTCTAATGGAGAAAGGCAGATTTCCTAATGGAGATGTATGTAAGGGCAGTGAGAAGTGGCAATGACGTTAGCTGTTCCAGCATTCATACCAAAACATGCCTGCTTTTTCATATTGTGCCTATTCTGAAGCAAAGTGTGAAATAACAGTATTTTCACTAAATTAAGATAATAAAGCCGGGTGCAATGGCTCATGCCTGTAATCCAACACTTTGGGAGGCTGAGGCGGGTGGATTGCCTGAGCTCGAACTGGAGGCTGGTGGATTTCCTGAACTCAGGAGTTTGAGACCAGCCTGGGTAACATGGTGAAACCCCATCTCTACTAAAATACAAAAAATTAGGCTGGTGTGGTGGCATGCGCCTGTAGTCCCAGCTACTTAGGAGGCCGAGGCAGAAGAATCACTTGAACCCAGGAGGCAGAGGTTGCAGTGAGCCGAGATCATGCCACTGCACTCCAGCCTGGGCAACAGAGCAAGACTCCATCTCAAAAAAAGAAAAAAAAAAGACGATAAGAACAGGACTAACCCTGATTCTCTCCTGTGCCTCAGCCATGTGTTGCTAGACAGTTAGACGCTATCAGACAGTCAATCAGCATGCTACTTTAATTATGTATTAAGATGTTACCATAATGCCTGCAAGTTGTCCTCCAGAGGCACCCAAATGTTAAACTAAGTGCCTTCACAATTAATTGTCCTTCTAGTGCTGCCTTATTATGTTATTCCTTTAAAATCTCCTCAGTATGTGTGTATATATGTTACATTATCATTCACATGTGCGTATAATACCTTGAAAATTTTGTTTTGTGTCATTTTCATCAGTGTACATCTTCTTTCCCAAAATGTATTTATTCTTTTTCTTTATTTTCTCTGTTTAGCATTCAAACACATCATTAGAAATGAAAGATTATTAAAATAAAATATTTGCATATGGAAGATTCTGGTTTACCTTGATGCCAATATAACACATTTACTTCATACTTCCTAAAGGCATCTTAAGAAAATTGACGGTGGCTCACGCCTGTAATCCCAGCACTTTGGGAGGCCAAGGCGGGCAGATCACGAGGCCAGGAGATCGAGACCATCCTGGCTAACATGGTGAAAACCCGTTTCTACTAAAAATACAAAAAAAATTAGCTGGGCATGGTGGTGGGCGCTTGTAGTCCCAGCTACTCGGGAGGCTGAGGCAGGAGAATGGTGTGAACCCAGAAGGCAGAGCTTGCAGTGAGCCGAGATCATGCCACTGCACTCCAGCCTGGGTGACAGAGTGAGATTCCATCTAAAAAAAAAAAAAAAAAGAAAGAAAGAAAATTAATTGAAGCTGATTGTGATTATTTCTATTTCATATAAAGGAAACTGTGTTATTGAGGGGAAAAAATGTGCCCTATCAATCTTGCTTTAAAAGATGTGTTTAGAAATGTGGACTACTAGCAAAGGTTTCAGCCTAGAGTCTGATATACTTGCTAGATTACTGAGGATTGGCTTGACCTGCAAGTATCAGAGAATCCTAATAACTGTGTTAAATAAACAGAATCTTTTTCTCTATCATGTGAAACTCCTAGCAGGCATTCCAAGGTGAGCATGGTGCACCACAGTGCAAGGCCCAGGCCCCTTTCTGCCTAAATGACCTTGTCCCCCGGTCTAAGATAAGTTCTAAATATATTATCTATCTTCCATTCAAAGGAAGCAAAGAAGGAGCAAGCAATCTCCATAAGCTTACATGGGTGATTTCCGTTGGTATCTCCTTGATCAGAAATTACAGCAGCTAAAATGTCCAGTCAAAAATCATGGCTCTATCATCACAAGGGAAGAGGAGAACAAATACTGGAGGACAAAGAGCAGTTTATACTACAAGCCAATGTATAGCATGCACATATGGGACAACATAAACAAAACCTGTGACCACATAGCACCAAGAATGAAAACAATTTTTCTTTCACATACCACTTTAATAAGAGAGCTATTGCATATTATGTTAATAAGAGAGATGAATATTATCATTTCTGTAGAGCAATGCTTGAACTCAGATATCTATTCAAGAGAAATAAGTCATACATTATTAGAAAATTAAGCTGTCTTTATGTACTAGAAGATGGTAGTCTATTGTTTCAGTTATCTTTTTTCATAAATAGCAAACAATCTCCAAATTTAGCAACTTTAAATAACACAGTTTTGTTATCTCTTATAATATTGTAAGTGGTCTGAACTCACCTGGGCAGTTCTGTTCCATGTGATGTTAGCTGTGGCTACAGTCATTTGGGGACTCAACTCTGCTGGTATGTCAAGATGATTCACTTAAATGTCTAGCAATTGTCTCTGGCTTTCAGCTGGTACTCAGCAGGGGCTGTCCTTCAAGACCCAGTACCCCCCACATTCCTCTCCATGTACCTTGGGCTCCTCCCCATATCAAGGCATGGTGCCAAGGGACAAGAAGGTAAAGCTGCTAGTCTTCTTAAGGCTTTGATTTTGAACTCTTACAACATCACTTCTGCCACCTTCCTTGGTTAAAACCAGTCAAAAGACCATTCCAGAGGGTGAAGGTTTAGAGGAAATAAGAAAAGATAAACTACGACCTTTTGATGTATATAGAAATATGTGCATAAAGCAAGGAGAAAACTTGTTAGGGGCCATCTTTGGAGACTAATTAACAATATATTATAGCAAAAATAATAGAAACAGGACAGAAAATCACATTTAATTCGTTGATAAAACTAAAATAAAAAATTCTACCAGAAAGTGTTGCTTGACAGATGTGATGGTTAATATTAGATGTCAACTTGATTGGCTTGAAGAACACCTAGATAGTTGGTAAAGTATTGTTTCTGGGCGTGTCTGTGAGGGTGTTGCTAGAGGAGACTGACAATTGAGTCAGTGAACAGGGAGAGGAAGACCCACCTTCTATGTGGGTGGACACTATCTAATTGGCTGCCAGAGCAGCTAGAACAAAGCATGTGGAAGAGGGTAGGGTAAGCCAGCTTGCTGAGTCTTCCGACTTCCATCTCTCTCTAGTACTGGGGGCTTCCTTCTGTTCCTCTTGCCCTTGGACATCAGACTCTAGGTTCTTCAGCCTTTGGACACTTGGACTTAACATGAGTGGTTTGCCGGGGGCTCTCGTGCCTTTGGCCACAGACTGAAGGCTTCACTGTCAGTTTCCCTGCTTTTTAGGATTCTGGGCTGGGACTGAGCGACTACTGACTTCCTTCTTCCCCAGCTTGCAGATACCCTTCTGTGGGACTTCACCTTGTGATTGTGTGAGCCAATTCTCCCCAGTAAACTCCTGTTTATATGTATCTCCCTTTCATATATACATATTTCCTGTTAGTTTTTGTCCCTGTAGGGTCCCTGTGACCCTATTGTATTTATCTGACTAATACAATAGAAAAGGTCATTGGAAATACCCTTAAGATGTAGGGTCATCCACATTACAAAGATGATCCAATTCTCTTGTTTTATCAAATAAGCCAATTTCTGTAAAAACAAACTGCAGTCTAGCTTACAAAAATCATTGTTTTCATCTTCATTCAATCAGCATTTGTTGGGTGCCTTACACATTCCAGAAATACATTACGTGTTGAGTTTACAGGTCTTCATCGATACTTAAGGTAGATTTTGAGGGCATGTTATAGCAGAAAATGCAAAGGTTTAGAGCACAGAGGGACACCAATTTGTGGAGATGTGGCAAGGTGAATACTGGTCCATCTCACAGCACCTTCATAGAGGAGACCAAGCAAATAAAACACATGACTGATTTTCCTTTTCACCTTTAAGGCACTGAACTAATAATACTGAGAGAAACAGGAAAGATAACCCTTTGGAAGTCTGATTTACACATAGGTAAAGATCTATTGGTCCCAGATAGTTCGGTGTTAATTCTTAGATCCATATTCAATAACAGAATTTAGGAACTTAAAACTCTGCGACAAATTTTAGATAAATTGGTTTATTACTTATCTTTCCACAAGTCAAATCTCCCACATCTTGTATACCTTCTGTATTACTTATACACTGTGTACTCATTATCTGCAACGATGGGATAAATGAAGTGGTGCTAATCTGTTTTATGACTTCAAAGACTGATTTTTTAAAAAATCCAAGTTTTTAAAAATAAGCTAAAGAGAAAGCCCAAATCATTTGAAGCCACATGTAAAATTAGTTACACATTTTGCCACAAGAGTACTTTGTTTTCAAGAAATAGATCTATCTTCTATGTTCCATAGGTTTTGAATCTAGGTATTCAGTTTTACTTGCAAATACTTTAAGGTGTATAGATACTTCTATAAGTAAAAGTAATTTGTCAACCAAAATATTCAGCCATCTACTGTGAATATACATTGGGTAAATTTATTATTTGGTAAGAACAAAAAATTAAATTTTATAAACATAGTCAATATAATATTTTGACTGTATCTTAATCAACATAAAAATTACTCTTGCCTGATATTTAGCATATGTAAGATTTTCATATAAGAGAAAAGAGAGGACTCTTAGTGGATATTCTAGCCAAAATGAAAGGAAGATGCTGAAATGGAAACATCATTTACTTAGCTCCAAATCTAGGAAAATGTAAATTGCCAGTGTCAATAAAGTTTATCTGTGTTTCATGTAGCCTATAAATGCTATGGGATAGAAGTAATTTTAATTGATTTTGTTGTTTCAAGGACTGTTCTTTATTCTTTATTTACAGCTGTGTTTTCAGGCATAAGCACCATAAATTACAGGGTCAATATTGAGCATTCAAGATAAAATCAGCTCCTTTGACCTATAGCTGCTTTCAGGCTGAAGTTTTAGTGTAAACCATGTTTTTGTTCTATAAGCAAATGCAGGTTTATTAACTTTCATTTTTCAACTTAAGATATATGATGAAATTATTCCCTGAATTATCACACATAAATAATAAATATACACTTATACTAATAACCAGTTCTTGACAGATTTTTCCCTTTCCGTTTTCCTGGCAGTGATCAAATTCTCTCAAGCATACCCTACTGTTTCACAGCCAACACCAGATACTGAATCACCCCAGATCTTTTCCTCTCTACTTTTCTCTTCTTCAAGAGAATTGAACATTTTCATTACTTATCTTCTTTACTTTCACCTGTTTTTCTCATTCAGAACACAGCTGATTCCTTCTCTAGCAAAAAAAAAGTCTTAACTATTGACAGCTTTGCACTATAAAATTTCTTCCCTCATCAGAACTAGTGTAAATTACTGTAAGTTTCACCTCTCAGATTCCAGTTTTTCCCTTTGAAGTCACATAGAGTAAATGGATTTTTTTTTCTTTTAGAATAGCTTACTAGGAAGAGGAAACGTTTTGGAATCAGACTGTGTCTGTTCAAATATCATCTCTCCTTATTAGACTAGGACTTTGAAACAAATTATTTACCTTCTCTTTGTTTCTATTTATTTTATATGAAAAATAGTTCATACGATTATTTTGAAGATTAAATGAGGATTAAGATCCTAGACCAAGGCTGGGCACGGTGGTTCACGGCTGTAATCCCAGCACTTTGGGAGGCCCAGAGGGGCGGATCACGAGGTCAGGAGATCGAGGCCATCCTGGCTAACACGGTGAAACCCCGTCTCTACTAAAAATACAAAAATTAGCCAGGCGTGGTGGCGGGTGCCTGTAGTCCCAGCTACACGGGAGGCTGAGGCAGGAGAATGGCTTGAACCCGGGAGGCGGAGCTTCCAGTGAGCCCAGATCGCGCCACTGCACTCCAGCCTGGGCGACAGAGCGAAACTCGGTGTCAAAAAAAAAAAAAAAAAAAAAGATCCTAGAACAAAGCCTAGCATATGGTATTAAACTATCTGAAACTAAATTATTGTTTTTCATATCGGTGAAATATATCATTGCAATTATTATAAGCTCAACTCAATTTACCATTTTCAAAATTCAAAATAAATGTTCTCAGTTTTTTCAGCTGTTCTTAAAGGACATACTTCAACCTTTTTTTTCTTTCTTTTTTTTTTTTTTTGACGGAGTCTCTCACTGTTGCCCAGGCTGGAGTGCAGTGGTGCAATCTCGACTCACTACAACCTCTACCTCCTGGGTTCATGCCATTCTCCTGCCTCAGCCTCCGGAGTAGCTGGGACTACAGGCACCCGCCACCATGCCTGGCTAATTTTTGGTATTTTTAGTAGAGAAGGGGTTTCACCATGTTAGCCAAGATGGTCTCGATCTCCTGACCTTGTGATCTACCCGCCTCGGCCTCCCAAAGTGCTGGGATTACAGACATGAGCCACCACACCCAGCCCACCTTGAACCTCTTATACTTAAATATCTTATTTGAATCCTGATTGTTTCATCATGCTTGTATTAGCATCTTGTCACTGCTGTAACAAATTACTACAAATTCAGTGACTTAATACAAACACAGGAGAAATTATCTTAGCGATTTGCAGGTCAGAAGCATGAAATGAGTCACTCATTTAAAATCAAGTTGGAGGCATGGCTGCATTTCTTTCTGGAGACTCTAGGGCAGAAGCCATTTTCTTGTCTTTTTCAGCTTCTATAATCTCCCTATATTCCTCACCTCATGGTTTTTTGTTTTTTTTTTTTTTTCATCTTCAAAGCCAGTGATGGCCGTTGAAGTCTTTTTCACAATTCCATATATTTCCTTTCTGGTTCTTCCACCTACCTCTTCAGTTATTTAAGGGACATTGTATTATACTCAACCCAACCAGATAAACGAAGATATTCTCCCTGCCTTAATTAGCAATTTTTATTCAATCTGCAACTTAATTTCCCTTTGCTATATAACCTAACATATTCACAAGTTCCAAGAATTACAATGTGGATATTCTTGGAGGGTCTTTATTCTGTCAGCCACACCACTCAATCCTATATTTCATTTTTATTCTTCTTTTTCATTATTTTATGTTGCCTTTGGCTCCATTAATATAATTCACTATCAGTATCAGTATTTCACTCATAGTAAGAGGTTCACTGAATGTTTGATTGATGTAAAAAAAAATAGAGCTCAATCTCAATATTAAAGGATGAGAAGTATTTAAATAGATGGACTAGAGAAGAAAGGTCATTGGAGACAGGAGAAATTAATGAAACAATAGAAAGAGCAAGCTAAACATAAAGCTATTGGGAGGAAGAGCTTCAATTTAGAAAGTGATAAAAGATAAGGAGGGATGTTAAAGTGAAGCCAATTACAAATGTCTTTAAATACCAAGTTGAAAAGATTATACATAGTGTAATCATAAGCAATTATATAGATTATATATAGTATAAATAATTATATTTTATATAATGTAATAATAAGAAATTATATATGATTATTTAAATTATCTTATATAATTATTTATATAATATTTATTTTATATATTATAAATAACTATTTATAATATATAATGTATTATGTACATAATATATTAGAAATAATTATATAGAATTGCTTATTATGATTACACACTATTGCAATTATATATAAACTGCTTATTATGACTACACACCATATATATAAATGGTGTGTATGTATGTATGTAAATATTTTGTGTGATAACATAAAGTCTTATTTGCCAAAATTGTCTCTCCTGTGCTCACTTCAGCATCACGTATACAAAATTGTCTCTCCTAGACAAATTTACAGTAAGCTTAAAAGTGTCCCACTATTTCTTTGGATTTAACATTCTTGTCTTTTTTAATTGATACATAATAATTGAACATATTTGTGGGGCATAAGTGGCATTTTGATACATGCATACAATGTATAATGATCAAATCATGGTAATTGGACTACTCATCACCTCATTTATCCTTTCTTGTGTTGAGAACATCACAAATCTTCTCTTCTAGCTATTGTGAAATATGCAATAACTTATGTTGACTATAGTCACTCTACTGTGCTATCAAACACTAGAACTTGTTCCTTCTAACATTTTTGAACCCATTAACCTACCTCTCTTCCTCCTCCATCCCCTATACCCTTGCCAGACCCTGGTAACCACCATGCCTTACATGAGATACTCCTTACATGAGATCCATTTTTTTTTTAGCCACTACATATGAATGTTAAAGGCAAGTCGTCCTGGGGATGAGGCAAGAAGGCTAAACTATTGATATGGTAACACATACTGAAATTTTTGCCGTAAAAATGACTTTCTAAATTATATCATGAAAGCATTGAGGCTGGGGATTGGATTAGGAGACTGGATGAAGCTCATAAATAGAACCAGGACTGTAGTTGGGGAGGAGACTGACAACAGGGAGATAATGCCAAGGGCAGACAATGCCTATCTCATAATTTTGCCAATAGCTTTTTCCCATTCTCAGTCAACAAGAAGCATCCACTTTTTAAAAATCAGTTACTGATATGTTAAGAACAATGTCTTTTGTATTACTCAAGTAGGTCAGATTTGAACATGTTGAGTCTGAAATAACACAGGCAAGGACTTATCAGTCCATGTCCCATCATTTTTTCCTACATCATTATGAAAAGCTCATACACAAAACACTTGTGATGAACATTACAGTCACCTAGTGCCTGTAGGAGGAAAATACTATCCATCCCTAGGGTGCTGGGACTTCAAAATATGAATTTGTTGGGGGCACAGAAACATTCAGACCACGAGCATTCCATCCCCACACCACTGCCCTCAATTGTATCCTTCTCACATGCAAAATACATTCATTTCATCCCAACAGCCCCCAAAGTCTTCAGTCATTACCACAAAGTCTAAGTCCAAAGTCTCATTCAAATCATCTAAATCGGATGTGAATAAGACTCAAGGTAGGAGTCATTCTGAGGCAAATTGCTCTGTGAACCTGTGAAATCATACATGTTACATGCTTTCAAAAGACAATGATGGAGCCGGCTAACAGAACAGACATTGCCATTCTAAAAAGGAGAAATAGTTAAGAAGAAACGAATAACAGGTCCCAAGTAAGTCAGAAACCCAGTAAGGCAAACAACATTAAACCTTGAGGATGAAGAACCATCTTTGGCTTGAGGTCTGCCTTCCAGGCCCACTGGAGGGAAGATCTCACCTTCCAGACCCACTGAGGCAGATGTCCTTCCCCCCTGAGCTTTGCCATGCAGGGGTTGGGGCCCCAAGGCTCTGGGTGTTCGTGCCTTGACAGCTTTGTTGGGCAGAGTCCACACAACAGGTATTATGATTGAAGTTGCCTGCCTGTGGCTCTCTGGGGCTAGATTTGCATGCCAGTGGCTCTACTGGTCTGGGATCTCCAGGGTGGCTCCACTCCCATGGTTGTTCTCTGCCTGTGTAGCTTACCAAGGCTCTGGAGGGCTCCATACTTTGAAATCTAGTTAGAGGTAGCCACGCCCCGGGCTCTAGCACTGCATGCACTGGTTGAAAGAGTGCTGCCCAGACTCCATCAATATTTGCTATCTGTGCCCTCAGGACAGGCAACCACCATGGCCTGAGCCATGCCACAGCCTGCCATAACTGCAACTGGGGCAGCCAAAGAGCATGGCTACCCTGCAGTTCAGGGAACACAGCCTGAGATGTGACGCAGTGCCAGGCAAGACATGCTAGGGTCCCTCAGGCAGTAGCCCCTTGTTGGCATTTGAAGCTGCTCTGCTTCCCAGGCTCTTGCACTCTGAGGCTGAATGGGGGTGGAAGCCCTGATGATTTCTAAATTTCCATCATGGTCATTCTTTTATTTTCTCACTCAGTAGTTCATGGCTGCTCCTTAGATGGCTGACTAATCTCATCGGATGGTCTTTGGCCACACTCTTCCTGTCCTCTTCCAAATAGGTTTCTCATTTCTTTCAATATGAACAGGTTGGAGTTTTTCAAATCTTTAATTTCTGCTGCCTTTTATTTTTTGATATTTCTGTTAGTCAAGGTTCTCCAGAGAAATAGAATCAATAAGATTTTGCAGTACATTATATTATATTATTATACAATACTATATTACATTTATTATAATACTATATTACGGACATTTAGTATACAAATTGGCTCATGGGATTATGGAGACTGAGAAGTTCCACTATCTGCTGTCTACAAGCTGGAGATCCAAGAAAGCCAATGGTGCAATTTGGTATTTGTCCCAAGACCTGAGAACCAGAGCAGCTGACGGTGTAAGTCCCAGTCCAAATCTGAAAGTCCAAGAACCAAGAACACTGATGTCTGAGGATCGGAAAAGGCGGCTGTCCTAGCTCAAACAGAAGACAGTGAATTCTCCATTTCTGTAACTTGTTATTTATTCGGGCCCTCGGTGGATTGCATAATGCTTATCCACACTGGGGAGGGCAATCTTTACTCAGCCTACTGATTCAAATGCTGTTTCTTCTGGAAACAGTCTCACAGACACATCCAGAAATAGTTTCACTAGCTGTCTTGGCACTCTTATCCCAGTCAAATTGAAAGATAAAATTAATCATTACAAACCTTTCTAATGATATTAACAGAAGTTTGGTTTTTTTTTAAATATAAGCCCTATAATTAGGGTGATCATATAATTTGTCATCTAAAATAAGCCTCCATTTCGACTGAAAGTGCACAGTTGTTATATTGAGGCAAAAGGAGTAAACTAAGACTTCCTAGGACACATTAGAACGTAAGATACCCTATGCATAACAATGGTGCAACCTGTGTGTGAAAACAAGGTTATTAAGTTTATAATCACATGTTTAGTGGAATTTCATATTCCTGATTACCATAAATGTAAAATAATTGTATAGAGAGGACGGGGAACAAATGTACTTTTCTAATTCCATTAATACTGTCTTAACCTTCATTTGATTGACTATTTTCAGAGGCTGGAGGAAAAATACAATATGAATTTAAGAAGCAAATCCATATTGGCCCTATGTAGTTGATATTGGAGAACAGAAGGAAACTGTCACATAAATAGCTTAGCTAAGCCTCAAGTTCAAGAATGTGTGTTCTGAGGAATGTCTTGAGAAGCATAACTTTTGGAAAACAACCAGCGTGTGAAAACCTGATGGAAAAAGGCAAAAGAAGTCCATGGCACCTGCAGTGAGAAGGGCACAGAGAGCCTCTGATAATGCTGGAAGCTTATACAAGCATTTGAAAGAAGTCTAGAGAAGTAAATGGGAAGGGAAAATGAGCATCATTGAATTGGAGACTTACAATAGTTGAATTTCATAGCATGTAAATTATATCCTAATAAAAGTGTTAAGAAAAGAATTTTAAAATCCATAACATAATATTTTGTTTTTATTTCATCACGGCATTTAAAATTGTAGTAACCATATTATTGTTATAAAAATTAAATCATGGACACACCTTTTACATGATTTTGTTTGAATAATAGTGCCAGAAAACAGTGATTAATGGCTAATTGTCATATTGAGGAACTGTAGGGACATGGCAGAGGGCTTAGTCATTGACCCAGTCATAATCAGTAATTGTGTGCATTATTTGGATTAAGACATCTAAGGCTGCTTACCAAATGTTCAAGTGACTCCAAGCTAAAAGACACTGCTAAACTGATGACAGAATCAGGATTCAAAATTATATTGACAACTTGGAAATTTCGACCAAAATCAATACAGTGAAATTAAACAGGAATATATATAAAATTCTACCACTAGTTAAAAAGGAAAAAATAAAGTTTGGTGTATCTAAGATGAAAGGAGAAATTTTTCTCTTATAGCAGACATGAAACTGAATGATTTCAAGCAGCAAAGGTTAGTTATTTCTTTCTCATGCCACATGCCCGTCATGAGTTGGCAACAGAGCTCTGTGCATCAGAGTCGCTGAGATTGAAGAGCAATGCAGCCCTCATCTCAGTCATTGTTGGTTACTGTGCTAGAAAGAAAGGAAAGTTTGCTAAAAGCCTCATCAGTTCTTAAGACTGCCATCCAGAAGTTATGCATATAACTTCCTCCCACAATCCATTAGCCAAAGAATGTCATTGAGCCACACTTAATTGCAAGAGGGCAGAGAAGTGCCATTATATCTGTGCTCAACAGTTGGATAATCACAAATATATGGCCACCAGTATAATACCTATTGTAAACTGCAAGCACAACAACAAAGATTAATGACTATAGTAAGCAGAATTCTCAGATGGTTCCCAAGTTTCCTGAATCCTACCCTCTCCCCCAGGGTTACAGTCTGTGTAATCTCCTCCCCTTGAGTGTTGCCTGGACCTGTGGGTACAAAGGATATTACCCCTGTGACTAGATTATTTTTTATGACCAAGGTTGGAAAACTTTGCAGATGTAATTAAGGTTTTAAATCAATTGATTTTGAGATAATCAAAAGGGAGAGTATCCTGGCTGGACCTAAGCTAATCAACTGAGCCCTTAGAAAGGACAGGGTCCTGAAAAAAAGTGATTGAAAGCATGAGAAGTATTTTTCTTCTGACTTTTAAGAAGTCAGTTGCCATCAGAGACAGCTTAAGACCTTAGGGCAGCCTCTGGGAGCTGGGAATGACTCCCCCAGCGAACAAGAATAAGGAAAATAGGAACCTTGGTCCTATAACTCAAAGAAACCAAATTGTCTAGTAACTTGAATGAGATTGGAAGAGGAAATTAAGCTCTAAAGGAGAACACAACCCAGCTAATACATTGATTTCAACCTGAGCCCCTGAGAAGAGAACCCAGTTTCATCAAGTCCCATCTATTGATCCACAGAAACTATGAGATGATTTTTTAAAAATTGTATGTAGTCTTAAGACATTAGCTTGTGGGAATTTGTTGTGCAGCATAGAAAATGAATATAATTATAAAAGAACAAGTTCATAATATGTGATGTTTTAAAAGTCAACCACCCAAAATACAAAAGACAATGATGATTCAATTTTGCTTTTAGAAAAGTGTTTCATATATTTGCTTAGGAAAATAATTGTGATGTTTATACAGTTCTGAGTGGAAAAAAAAATCAAACTGTTTTTCCTCTGCTGTCACTCCACAAACAATCAACACAGAAGACTTCTGTGACAAAGTGTGTGTGGGGTTTTCCCACACACACACCAAGCAAGCAATCGATTCTACAGCAGCTACTGCTGGGTGTCCTCCAGTTCAGTTCCAATACTATCTAACTGGAGACAGCTTCAGATCCCACAGGATGAAGGCTCAGTCCCACAAGACTACCCCTCACTTCTGATGTCAACTTCAAGCCATAAGTTGTTTTACCTGGGCTTCTGACTGACTGGCTGTAAATCTGGGTTCCACGACCTCTTCCTCTGGTTCAAATAATTTGCTAGAGCAGCTCATAGAACCCAGGAAACACTTACTTACATTTACCGGTTATTATAAAGAAAATCTGTGCAAAGGATACAGATGAAGCAATGAATAGGGCAAGACATGTGAGAAGGGACCTGGAGCTTCCATGCTCTCCCAACATGTGCCACCCTCCAGGAACTTCTACATATTCAGCTGTCCAGAGGCTCTCTGAACCCTGTCCTTTTGGGTTTTTATAGAGGCTTCATTACATAACATGGTTGATTAAACCATTAGTCATTGGTGATCAACTTACCCTTCAGCCCCTCTCCCCTCCCTGAAGCCTGGGGTGCCAGAGCTGGACTGAAAGTCCCAACCCTCTAATCATGCTTCAGTCTTTGCAATGACCAGTCCCCATCCTGAAGCTACATTGAAGCTGCCGGTCATCAGTCATGATATCAAAAAGGACATCATCATTGACATACAAAAAAGCATCACTTTGGAGATTGTAAAGATTTTAGAAGTTGAATGCAAGGATGTGGGGATGAAGACAAAATATGTATTTCACAATATTATAACAGTCAAACGTTAACAATTGTGGTTAATGCTGGAAGCCACTTTGTCCAACATATGCTGTCATATATATATATAATCTTGTCTTCATAATATCTTTAAGGTAATTATCTTTATTATCATGTAATTATTGTAAACCAAAAATAAAATTACATCTCCCCAATTGACTGAATAGACCCCCTTTTTGGCCAAGGGGATTCCAAAGAAACCTGAAAAACTAGTGCAGGACATGATGGGAAGTGAGGGATCAGACATACCTCATTATACCCTCTCTCTTTTGAAGTTTAGACACAACTGATCAGCATTAACATTAAAACAGAGATCTTAAGACTGACAAGCACTCTTTGTAGCAATAAGCTACCAAATTCCAACTTGCCTCTGATATAGCATAACATGACAGACAGCAGACCCTGAAAGAAACAAAGTGTTTTACCCCAAAATATATTTATTTGACATATTTTGAGGTGGCGCTGCAAAGCTGTCTCTTGTGGAGACAATTTATATTCTGTAGAGAATCCCCTTCCCTTTCCAGACCTTTTTCTGATTCTAAAGAGATTAGCTGAGTGTCTGGCACCTTTTAAAAGTCTGAATAGGAAACATTTATCACCTATTGACTCTAGGGCAACCACTTATGATACCTTATTGGATAATAGGAACTATGGTCTCTACTTCTTATCTTAATCCAGACACTCCTTTCTATTGATTCCAAGTCTTTAGATAATAACTTAACTCTTTCAACCAATGGCCAATCAGAAAATCTTTGAATCCACCAATGATCTGGAAGCTCCCAACTCCCCCTTCGAAATGTCCCACCTTTCTGGACCAAATCAAAGTATACCACACAGATATTGACTGATGACTTACGTCTCCCTAAAACGTATAAAATCAAGCTCTTTGGGCACATGCTCTCAGGGCCTCCTAAGGCTATGTCATAGGTTATGATCCTTATCATTGCAAAATAAACTTTGTATTGATTGATACCTGTCTATCATACTTTGGGGCTTACATAATGAATCAGGTGACTATTACTTTTGTCAGGTTTTCATGTGTTTTCAAAACTTAATAGAGCAAATATGTTTTTCTTTTGTGTTTAGATATGAATAAATAAAATATATTTTTATTAAAAATATTTTCCAAATTTACAAAAGAGTAGACAGCAATTTACAATTAGGATAACCCACTGTCGACCTAAAGGAAGAAGATGAGGCACAAAATACAATTTTTAAGTGTTTTCTTGAGCCAATATGAGGACAGCTTCCCAAGAAACACTTCCAAGTTGCCTTGGGGAGTGCTCTGTTCCACCTTTATTACAAGTAGGTTTCTAAAGGCAAAAGAAAACAAGGAGTGGGCTGAACTAAGCTGGAATTCTGATTGGTTTTCATAAATAACATTGAATAGTGATTAGCTGTACACTGTTGAACTATAATAAGGTATGAGTTATGGTGTGCAGCATTGTTAGGTTAATGTATGGCTACTTGGTGTCGGTCAATCTAAAGCCCACATAGCAAGTAGCTTCAAGAGGTGATTAGTTAGCTCAAGGGGAATTGAGATGTTCCCATCTCAATGTCTCTCTGGGCCTGATCATTTAAAGTGGCTCATATTTCTCAGATAAAAAGTTTCTTTTCTTTCTCAACACAAACTATGAACATGGCCACAAATCTAATGTGATCTAGCAATTAAATGAGACCACAAAATAACCTTAGCCATCTTAATCTAATATTCTAATAGTCTTTCTTGCACCGAACTGGATAGTTTAGTATGATTTATCAAATTCCATTTCCCCTTTCTTTTAGTTCACTTGTCTCAACCATATTTCCCAGTCTCTCCTGAACTTTGGCATGATCCTATGAGCCCTAGTTTGTACAATGGGATTCAAAGTAACGTATACCACTGCATATGTACTAGATCTCACACATAAAACCCTCCCTTTCTTGATCCCTCATTGTGCTCTGTCCTCCTGCTGGCTAACTGGGAGGTCATCCACGGTGCCCCTAGAAGCCTGTGTTAATGATAGCAGAATCTGGGTCTCTAAAAGGCTATTGGAGCTTACCCCCCTAAGCCACCCCAGTCATCTGTAACTGCCCTAGACAGTTACGTGAATGACACATGTATTTCTTTTGTTTTGTGTTATTACATTACACTTTAGCACTGTTATTACAACTAATTGAGCACTTACTCTATTCCAGATCATCTGCTGAGATTCTGCATACATTATTTGCAATCATTATCATCCTAATTTCACACATGATGAAACCAAATCTCCAGAAATTCTAGTCAATCATCTCAGATTGCTCTTCAAATTTGTTAATGAGCAAACAAGGACTGGAACCCAGGTCTTTGAAAATCCAAATCTATTTAAACAATGCGTCTGCTGTATTGCCATAATTTTAGAGGGATAAAAACAAACTTGACTGAATTGAAGAAAAAGAAACCCAGAATTGCTAAGTGTTCAAACATTTTCCTACTAGAAGTATTTTATGGAACTGGAGTTATATGACCTGAAGAAAATCAGCTTGAAGTACCTGAAGGCTTGCTATTTGGGAGTAGAAATATCATTGTTCTTTGGAGCAGAAGTGGAAGATCTAAGGAAGAATTTCAGTTGAACCTAAGAAATTTTCTAATAACCAAAGCTGTCCAACAGTGAGATGCATTGTCTTCATTTATTAAAGCTTCCATTCATTCAACTAACATTGTATTCACATTTTATGCTAGGCATTCCGCTAGGTGCAGATGATAACAAGATGAATAAGACTTGGTTTATGTCATTAATAATTTACTTTCTAGAAGGAAAAAAGCATGCAAAAAAAAAAATTACTTGCAGTACAGGACAATAACTGTAACAATTGCCTGAATTGAAAGCTATTGGCCCTGTTTGACTTTGCTAGGGAAAATGTTCTAAAACACTGCTCTGTGGAATAGTGCCTGTTTAATGAAGTTTTTGCTACTCCAAAATAAAATGAGAAAAATAAGAAACAGAGAGATATTTTCAAAAGGCTAATTTATTCTTTTTGTCAGATTATTTACATGTTTCCTTTTTGATGTTAAATGTTCTTTTTTATGAAATGATGTGGTTGTAGCTGGTGGCTTGTTACTTGCTTTGTGTTTTATGTTAATATCTTTACTTTGCAGAATAAAACTTTAGCAACTCCGTGTTGCCTCAAAAATTGTTAAATGAAATGTCACTAGCCCATTATAAGCCATAGTCTACTATGAGCTGGATGTTGAGCTAAATACAAGTTTACCAGATAAATACAGGCTTTCCAGGTAGAAGTGTGTAGTCACAAAAACAAGGGGGATTCAAACACTGCCTGAATTATATCCTTAACCAATTCTCTCTTGCTGGAATATTGAATATCCCAAGGAGAGTGACAAAACAATAAGCTGCAGAAATTGATAAGTGCCACATCACATCAACCTTTTGTACCATGCTAAATTTGATATGATTCTATAGGCAACAGGGAACTATCAAAGAAGTTTTCAGGCTGTCAGTCAGTGCAACAGTATTTTTAATATGGATCCTCAGACTGTTATTCAGTGCTCATTCCATTTTCTCTTGTACTTGAGTTTTTACAGTCTGTGATTGTGACATTTTTAGACCTGGCAAGTCTACACAATAAAAAATAACATTCATGTTAGACATCTTTTTCTCCCATACTCCAAAAACAATACTTTCTTATGGTGTTCTTGCTGACTTATTTTTAGTAGAAAAGATGAAAATAACAAGATCTTGTTTATGTTTTAGAAAGAGCACAGCCTTATGTAGAGGCTGAATTGGAAAGGGACAGTACACTGGGACCAACTGGGTGATGAGTTAGAAGCCTGATGCAGCAGTGAGTTCCCTGAAGTTGGGAAGATTTGCAGCACTAAATATATCATCGTGGCTCACTGTCCTTTCACTGAAATGATCCTTTCAACTCTTAAAAGGATACATCAATTTCCAGCTTAAAGGAACATGGGCCGGGCGCGGTGGCTCACGCCTGTAATCTCAGCACTTTGGGAGGCCGAGGCGGGTGGATCACCTGAGTTTAGGAGTTTAAGACTAACCTGGCCAACATGGTAGAATCCTGTGTCTAATAAAAATACAAAAATTAGCCGGCTATGAGGGTGCACACCTGTAGTCCCAGCTACTTGGGAGGCTGAGGCAGAAGAATCATTTGAATCCTGGAGACAGAGGTTGCAGTGAGATGAGATTACACTACAACCTGGGTGACAGCGAGACTCGGTGTCAAAAAAAAAAAAAGGAACATGGACAACTTATATATGTAAAAATGATCATAGTGAAAATCACAGAAAGATTGCATTTAAATTTTTGTTCTTGCTTTCCTATTTTCTCTAGTCTGACAGATTCTGCATGTTTCTGCTTTTCCTCTCCTAATCTGTACTTTTTTAAAAAAAGCAGCACAGGACACTTCCTGACATTTTCTCTTTAAAATGTATGGTATCTTCCTACACATTACATACCCGCTTCCATGCAAACCTGACTACAGTCTACTAATGTATAGACAGTCTTATCTAGGTAACATCTATACTGCAAGTTTACTAAAGCTCCTTCAGCAAAATAAATTTATAAAATAAAATAAGACCCAGAATAACAACAAATTGTCATTTCAAAAAGCCTTGGTAAATTGATACTTCAAAATAATATTGAATTTAAATCTTTGAAAGGATGTGATTTGAATGGATTTAAGCATAGCATAGCTATTCCAGGCGAGATTCATATTTAATCAATAATTTAATATTGCTTTGCTTAGAGGTGAGTTATGCTAGAAGTTTTTGTCAAACTGCAATCAGCACCATTGACAGCTTAACCTTCCCTCCATCAATTACTTCTTGATCTCTAGTACTAATAATCAAGAGGCTACTATAATTGTTTCTGGAGCCACTAAGATCTCAGTTTTTAGCAATTGTTGCTAATTTTTATATTCTATAATAATGAACATTAATCTCTTGTTTTTCCTCTGTTGGTTTCAACTGCTGAGAATATATAGAAACTATAGCTGATATTATAAATGTACTGTTAAAATGATTCTCAGCATACCAAATCAAGCCTAAAAATATACTAAAAATATAAATAAGTTGGTTTCTCAGTCAATGCCACAATAATTTTAATGTGGGTGTTCAAACTACTATTCAGTGTTCATGTTATTTTTAACTTGGGTTTTATAGTAAGAGATTATTACCTTTTGAGACCTGGCATATCTACCCAGTGAAAAATAGCATTCAAGTTATGCATCTCTTCCTTCTATACTTCAGAAACAATGCTTTTTCAGGATGTTTCTTTATCACTTATTTCTACATAGAAAATATAAAAATCTACAGAAACGTGCATAGCAGCCATTTTTCCCAAAAGCAGGACGCAGCAAAGGGATGTATGAGTCAGGTCTATATTGTGCTCATTCTCTTGATGATCCCAGCATAATGAAACTAAAATCCTACATGGCAAATTCCCTGGAATTTCACATTTTGATTCTGTTCAGTCAGTAAATGTTATTTTGCTTGGTGCTTAATCTTGTTAAATAAGGAAGAAATTTCCACAAGGTTTGGTACCACATCCAAAACCAACTTTCTCATATGAACATAAACATTGACTCAACGGCTCTAAAGGTCCTGAACTTCAGGGTGTGGGATGAAACTACTTTGTGGGTTTATGGCTGGTGTTTGCTGTTTTTCAATGTTTATGTATCAGAATCTCACCAGCAACTGCGTGACATGCTGGATAAGCAGGGTGTTAAGTTGAAGTCAAAGTTTTATAATAATCTGAAAAAAAGCATCATTTAAATTTAAAATAAGGAAGGCAAATACTCATGTGTGATCTCAGTTAGGTATGTACACAAAGGTTTACAAAGGACCTTAGCTTCTCAACTTTATATAAACAGCTTTTCCTTCTAAATTCACTGTGGTAATGACATGAGGTAACATATGTAACCTACAAGGTCACATTCCAACCATAATCCAACCGTTCTGGTGGCTCCATGGTAGCAAGCTGTACAGTCTATTGTTTTTAACTTAATGGCCACACTTTATGCCATTTTGTGAGACACAGGTTCATTAGACCTTCTGTTCAAGAGCCTTAAGGCCACAATTCATTCTGACTCTGCAATTACCGGTGACAATTTTTATATGCAGCCAAATTTTTCAATCGCTGTGGGAATGTTTGCATAATGTGTGGCTTTTGGCTCTTCTTTCTGATAATCTCATGTTGGGGGGAAAAAACATTAAAGATGTGTTCTGGAAAAGCATCCATGCTGCATGTGCCAATTTACCATTTTTCAAAAGAGCAAACTCTAGGAAAGGGAATATGGGGAAGTAAAAGATATCAGCACATCTGGTTTTTTAAATAAATGGTTTATATTGGTTTGTGATAGATATAAACCAGGAGGAAGATAGCTGGTAACCTTCCTTGTTGGTTATATTATGTAAAAGCACCAGTCTTCAAAGCTTTTTAGTTCTTTGAAATATATTCACTGTAAGTTACACCTTTAGATGAGTTCTCCTCAGTATATAGTGCTTTTGAAATTAATCTTGAAAGCAACCAACTAAATTTTTAGATTATAAGTTATTGTCACTGAGCCTCTTCTACTAATTTAAGAGATGCTGAGTGGAAGTCTGTCAGGCAAGAATTTAAATCACTTCTGGCCAAAAACTTGGAGTGAATCCATTAGAAACCTGATGTTATGCAGAAACTCTAATTGGAAGACAAATAAAGAGAGAGCTATTCCTATGCAGGATCCTGGGGTTTGATTTGTAGGTTATCAGTACACGCTGACCTATAACAGATTTTACAAGACAGAAAGAGTCTGTGCGTTTAAATAAACAAATATGAAATCATATCAACTGACCATTGTTTTCAAAGATTGCAGTTTGACACCATAAAAGCTCAAGAGACATTATTTCTACCCAGGAATTTTGTGGCTGTTTGGGTGTGTTTGAAGTGCTTGAAGAACAGAGAGGAGCTTGAAAAAAATACATTGAGAAGTTGCAATATTAATTAAACTTACACGCTCAGAAGAAAGAAGAGAGAGATAGAGGGAAGGTAAGAGAGAGAGACAAAGACAGAAACATGGTAGCAACAGTAAAAGCTTTCCTTGAGAACTGAATTAAATTGTTTTGAGCAAAGTGCATGCATCCTTTAGACTGGAGGAGCAACCATGTATTAATAGTCCCAGAATTTTCATTGAGGGGAGCTCTGTGTTGACCTGCAAACCCAGAGAGGAATGAAACTGATTTACATTACACACAGCATATTTATCTTTACTGTCTAGCAGCAGCAGGCCAGCAGGGAAGCCGTGTTGCTCTGATGCATAACCAGTGACCTGGGTTCCAGGCTCGCATAGGCTAGTGACTGGATAGGCCATTATAGGTAAACCACTTAGTCTTCATTGCTTTAAAATGTGGATAATACTGATTTTCAAAGACTAGGGCAGGTTTAAATGATATAATATGAGACTGTTCGGGCTTTGTAGTAAATATATGCTATACATTTTTCAATGATTCATTAATTTTGGGTAGAAGCAGACTTTTCTGTGGAGAAAAGACACAGACCAAAAACTCTGGTAATCTTATGTTCACTGAGGGAAACAAAATGGAAGAACACCACCTGGCATGTAATAATTATTAACTCTCTTCCCTGGCCTGGCAATTTCCCCATCGTAACACAGGCTACTGCCACAAATTCCTGGAATTGATTCAATGCACATGTCCTTGTTTCCAAGACCCTGAGTAAGTTGCTAGGATACCACTGGGACCTTTTAGCACTTTATTTTCCTTTTCTCAGTATACTATTGGAGAGGTACGTCCTTTTATAAATTGGAACATAATATATTCCTCAACTTGACACATCATGGCCTATAAGTCTGTGTTGCATGTAACTAGCTATGTTAAATTTAACAATACTGAGCCTTTTAGGTGATAATTGTTGGATACTTTAGGCCTGTATTCTTTAACAGTTTTTAGGATATGTTTCAAACACTCAGTTTTTGCTGCAAACATTTCCTCAACTACTGACAATTAATGAATGCAAAAATGTGGTAAAGGAACAAAATTTCCAGGTAAAACTGGTGTCATTTATGTGCATATGTATTCCAAATACTTTAATTATGCTTCAAAAGGAGGTACTATATTATCCAGATGGATTTATAATGATACCGTTTTCTAGTTTTCTCTCAAACTAAATGAATAATCATCTATGGAATCTTGAGCCCCACTCTACTTCTACTTTCTATGAAGGGAGAAAAGGGAAAGTGAACATGTTGCTGAACAAGTGAGTTGCCTAGCGACAAAAAACAAGTTTCAAAAGATTAGGTCAATAATGTCCAACTAAATCTAGTAGCAGTCAAAGAGCATGCCCTTGGGTATCAGACCTCAGTTTGGGTTCTAAAATTCAAATATACAATCTTTACTATATATTTTCAATAATATCAATTTGTTTAAAATTGAGTTTCAAACAAAAGTGATGGCAAAATGATAAAACTAGAATAATCCATGATAAATTCATTTCCATATAACCTCAATGTTGTGGATTCTCCCCTAACGTTTAGGTTCAAATTTGCCTGTGCTTTCCAAGACAGGACAAGAATTTGTTTCCTCATCTGGGCAGGCTGAATCTTTCTCAGTTTAGGTCAATGAGTATGTGTATGGGGACCATTTGACTGTTGTCTACAGGAAGTCAAATTTACTCAGCAACTTGTGAAGTTTGAATTCACAGATTTTATGGATGATGCAAAAGAGGTAATTCAAATCCCGCACACCACGTTAATTGCATTAAGTAACCTGTTTGATTTGGTTTCTTCTACCTATCCTTTGGCCACTACTGGTCCCCCAGTGCCTTCCTTTGACAGCCCCTCAGCCTTTGATCTGTTGTGTGCCCAGTCTTTCATCTCTTCCCCAATTCCTCTGTCATACTCATGTAGGAAGCCAGCAAGGGCTAAGGCAGTGTAGCCTGATGTTGCGATTATATCATCCTGGGAGAAAAGGGAATCACAGCCATCACAACAAGAAGTGTAGTACCATTTCCAAGAAAAATCTCAAGTTCTAGCTTATGTATCACCTGAACCACTTGCTGAAAGAAAATGAAAAGATCTGAGGTTTGAAAACAACTGTTTGCTAAGACATCAAAGTGAACATGACTGTTTTCTACAACAGATGAGTCCCAGTGTCTAAAATAACCTTTTCTCATTCTCACGTGCAATGGGATATGAATGCAGATTCACAAAGAAACTTTCTAATTAGTACACAAAGGGAAATTCTAGTAAGAGTGGAACTCATATGAATAGAATGAGAAAAGCCATTCAGCTACCTTTGAATCATGACTTTTCCCCTAACTTCACAACCTTTTTTCTAAACTCAAAACACACAGCAAAAAGGCAACAGAAGCAAGGAAGGAAGAACCAGGCGACCTCAATAGATGATTAAATTCCTGAAGTTTTCCTATCTAGGGGGTGTTCTGGAATAAAAAACAATTTGAAGAAATAGTCAAACCCTCTGATTTAGTATAGGATTTCTCCTTTCAAATACAAAGATTGAACTGATTCTAATGAGTGTGCTGGAAAGTGTCAAACTGATACTGCTGATGCTTTTCTTTCCTACTCCACAGTACTTCCCCATTGAGTCCTAGGTTAAAAAAAAATCAACTATTCCTTTCTATTATTTTCCTTTTTATCTTATTTAAAGGAAAACAAACAGTGAATCCTTTGAAATGAACTTGATATATCATTGCTACATGCACTGCTTTTATTTCTCAGAAGTTCACAACAGGTCTCCTCTTCCCAACTCTCAGAAGCTGTGCTAAGTCACATAGATCACTTGAGGACTCATATTTTAACCTTCTCCCATAATCCTAAACTAGAGTTAGACTTGAGGAATTAGGTCCTGTTGGCTCTTTCCCAAGACTACAATCAAGACTACTCATCATTTGCTCAGTCTCTTCAACCAGCTTATTTCATTGTCTCTCTGGTTTATAGCAGCTTTATCTTACAACTGGCCTAAGCTAGAATTAACAAGCCGAATTTCCCAAAACACTAATCAACAGTACTTGCAGAAAATACATTATCTTCAGTTTCCTATAACTCCAAACAATGCGGAAACTAAAAAGACCTGATTCATTTTGCATTGTTCTATTTGGGTTTGTAACAGGATGTCGGAATGTCTCTAATAATATGAGCATTGTCCTTCGAGATGGTCATATCTAGATACTGAGTGCTTTCTCTAATAAAGTTCCCATTATTAAAATTGGGAACAATGCTTTGAATATTCTGTTTTGGAATTACCTTCACTACCAATTTACATGTAATATGAGGGATATCACACTACTTTACGACCATGCCTCACAAAGGCCAAAATTTTCTCGAAGAAAATTAAATGCTGTGGTTTAGACACAAAGTTTCGAATGTCTTTGAGAATGATGCAGTATAACTATTCAAGACAAAAGCTGTGGAAATCTTAGACCATAGTTATGACTCAAAACAAAAATAAAGCAAGCTGTGCCTTCCATATATGCCTAAGGCTATGTCTCCAAAAATTTCCAGTTATGTGTAAAATATTCAGCCAATTATTTTCTTATGAACTACCAAAAAATCTTATTTGATTTGGTTATTTATTTTATGTATTTATGTGTTTTATACCCAATCAGCTAGTCATAGTATCTGCACAGGCTCTTTCAGGAAGATCTGTGCTTCAGACTCCGAGTATAATCATTAAGATATTAACATAATAAAAACGCTTTCAAGAATCTTTGTTACTGTTTATTCTAAAATAAATTCTTTGTAATCACAATGGTTTATCTCAACTCTCTACAGAGCCTGCAAAAAGTAATAAGACTTTAAACTTCTGGTGCTTCAACACCGAAATTTCCTACAATAAAGATTTATATTAAAAAGTCTCTTATTTTAAATGTTTAAATGTTCAAGTGTTTGGGGTACAACAGTATAAGTTATCATGTTCATTTAAAGGGATAATATACTCCGCAGAAAAGCCAGGAGGATGTAGAATTGAATGTCAATGTCTAAGTTTTATGTGAATGAAACAGAGAGCTATGCATTGGAATGCCTTGAGGAGTGCAGGCAGCAGTAAAAAAAGTCTCAACAGAGAAAGTGACCCATTTGTTTTTCTGAATTTCAAGGTCATTGCATTGGTCTATATGGCAAGTGTGAAATTAATTACTTCTCTTTCAGATTTGACAATAAGAAGATAACAAAGCATAAGCGGTGATAGATATATGTAGTTCACATTAAATGAGACTGAATTGTACTAAATCATAACATGATCATGGTTGACTACAGCATTAACGATCCAACCATGTAAATTCATGTATACAAAAAATGTACATGCATTCACATATAGGGGATGAAATATGTGATTGAAAACCTGTGGGTTATGTTTGTGTGTCATATTTCTTTAAGACGTATTAACCAAAACACCACTCAGAGGTGAAAGAATCTTTCACCAACCAGAAAAATTCTTGCAAACGGAACAGAGAAATTCAGACTTTGAACAAAAATTAAATATTGAAATGTATTAGGTCATGCCAAACATTATTGACGAATATATTTACAAACAATTTATGATGAACACTAGAAATTTTCTTGCTTGTTTAATGCAAGGTATTATATCATTATTAATATCACTATTTTATCATTTGTATATAAAAGACATCAGATATCTCTTCAAATTAATTGAATTTTAAGTATTTATCTACATAGGATTTGAAAAATTGAATCAAAAATGGTGATAGAGTATATGTTATTATCCCAGTATATCACTGAATGTGTCAAAATCCTTTACACACTGAATGTAAATTATCCCTAAAAATCATATTTAAAATTTGTTCTACCCTTGCTTATATTTTTGGGGTGACTGAAGGAGTCCCTGATTATTTAGGAAGCACTTCTTTAGTATGTGCTGTAAACAAAGGCCCAACCAAATTGGATCCGGTTTAGCCAATAGAAATCTAGCTGTCAAAATCTGCTCCAGCTTTTAATATCTTAGACTTTCATTTTCTAAGTGGACATGAACCTGAAGTTTGGTCTAGTCTCCAAATAAGAAAACTGCTACTCTAAATGTGATTATCTTCATGCTGCAGCCTAGTGACCATCCAGTGTCGTGTAGTAGAATGAATGCAGGGTATGGAGTCAGGACATTGATAAAAATCCCACAGGTACAAAACACTCTTCAGAGAGAGTTGTGTAACATGGGTCAGCTTTGAGTCTTCTAGATGTGTAACTTTGGGTAACTTGCTTGTATTTCTGACCCTCTATTTGTTTTCCAATTAAAAAAAATGGAGATTTTATCATGCTTACATAAATGTAGAACAATCCATGCCATAAAGATTAGATTTGAAATGATAGTTGCTCTAATGGTTAATTTTAGGTGTCAACTTGACTGGATTAAGGGATACCCAGATTGCTGGTAAGCTATTATTTCTGAGTATGCCTGTGAGGGTATTTCCAGAAGAGACAGACATTTTAATCAGGGAGCTGAATAAGGAAGATCAATCCTCACCAATGTAGTCAGGCACTACCCAATCAACTGAGGGCCCAGATAGAACAAAAAGAGAAAGATGAATTCTGTCTCTCTCTTCTGGAGTTGTGACACCCATCTTCTCTTGCCCTTGGACCTCAGAACTCCAGGTTCTCTAGCCTTTGGACTCTAGGACTTGCACCAGGAGCCCACCCCAGATTCTCAGGCCTCTGACAGCTGACTGAGAGGTATGCCATTTGCTTCCCTGGTTCTGAGGCCTTCATACTTGAACAGAACCATGCTCTAGGCTTCCCTGGTTCTTCAGCTTGCAGACAGCATATCCTGGGACTTCTCAGCTTTTATAATTATGTGAGCTAATTCCCCTAATAAATCCCCTCTCATCTATCTATGCTTTTGATTCTGCCTCTCAAGAGAACCTTACTTGATATGGTTTCCTTTTATAAAACTATTTTCTCAGTAGTAATATACTTTTTGCATTCTTGAATTTATGCATTCTGCTTATCAAAGTAATACCTACAAATGACACACCAGAATCTCCACTGGTGTCTTTGCATTATAGCTATTAATAAATGTACATGTATGTGTGTGCTTTGTGGACTGAATGTTTGTGTCTCCCTAAATTCATATGTTGAAGCCCTAACCACCAATGTGTCGGTATTTGGAGATGGGTCTTTGGGAGGTAATTAGGTTTAGATGACATCACGAGGGTGGGACCCCTATAATGGGATTAGTGTCTTGATAAGAAAACGAAGAGAATCAAGAGCTCTCTCTCCTCCCTGCCACCTCCTGCCCCACCCTGTGAGGACACAGTCAGAAGGTGGCCATCTGCAACCCAGAAAGAAAGCCCTCTGCTACCTTGATCTGGGACTTCCCAGCCTCCAAAAATGTGATAAATAAATTCCTATTGTTTAAGTCACCTACTCTATGGCAGCCTGAGAGAACTAAAACATAATTACAAAAACACATAAACACAGACACACACACACAAAGATACATACACACACACACTCAGATATGTGTATTTTTTTCAAATTTCAATTTTCAAAAGAAAAAATATAATCCAAATTCTCAGTACAAATTTAGCCTCTTTAATCTAGGTTTTTTTCTACATGCCTTCTCTTTGGGTTTAAGGACAATCATTATTTGTCTCTTCTCGTCAGTGGAAACTTACAATGGAGAGAAGGAATTTGGATTTTATCTCACAAGCAATAAGAATTTACTTTTCATACTTGGACAGGGAGTTAAAAATAAAGAATATTAGTCTGACTACTCTGTGTAGGATATTCCAAGATAGACCAAATGTAAGAAGTCTAGAGGCTCATGTTATTCAAGTTCAAAATGATAAAGGATGAAATAGAATTGTGCTTATAAAAATACAAATAATTGTATTGATGATTCGGAGTTGAATGTGCCTGAGTTTAGTTCTTGCTTCCATGATCACTAGCTCTGTGGTATTAAGTCTAGTCTTCACTACATCTTAGGATTCTTCTTAATATGGGATTAATAAAGCCAACCCACTTCAAGGTTGGCATAGGGTTTTAAAAAGCCAGAGCTGTTAATAGTCAGAACTGATATTGGCAGCCAGTTCCCAATGACTGGATCTGGATCCAAGTGGGTATGGAGATTAAATGAGACGGTTAATGCTGAGTGCTGAGCAAAGTGCTTAATACATAGTACATCTGCTAGTTGGCAGTTATTGCTGTTATGCGCAGAAAAATTAGAGGGGGTTGGCTGTCATAATGTAGAAACTGGTTGGATATAGAGAATACATGAAATAAAGTTTAGAAGATTTGATATTTGAGATTTGGGTATCAAATTGAATTTGAATCTACTGGTACTATTAGGTCATAGAGCATACCAGCAGAATTTTTGGAAGAAGTGAAAAAGCATATGCAGATATTTAAAAGCCTTTCTTCTTGAAGGAAAGGTGCATGACGATCTTTATGATTTAGCTGAAAATATTAATGTTATAGTTAAAAACCAGGCATTTGAAGAAGTCGTAATATGATAACTGCTTAAGACAGAAAATAATAAATTTAGATAAGATATGTTAAATTCCAGATGACTGAGAGTCTTATTAAGGACTCAGCCCACCCACCCTCTACAAATATGAAAATATCTAACAGAAGTTGAAAATATAAGAATATATGAAAGGCAAATTATTAGGGTATTATTAGAACTCAGTAGGTGATTTTATGTGCGTTTGTATAAGAAAAACCTTGGATGAAATGACTTGAAATTAGAGCAAAAGGGCTTTAGTGAATTTTGTGCTTTGTACAAGCAAATTTCTACTTTTTCCAAAGGAAAATTGGATTAAATTATAGAAAACGGTAGTAATACATAAAATAATATATTATTTGAGAGGTTTATTTTCTCATACACATTGTTTCCTATGTTCCACATTGATTAAATAAGAAAAGATAATTTATAGTAGAATATTTGCTTGAAAATAATAACATAATAATATTGTTAATATGTTATCACAAAAAGTCTATTGTGAAACCACAAATGTTTGATATGGGTTTCAAGCATCATTTGTTTATTATAATAAGACATGGTGTTATACTATATTGAGATATTACACTTATTAAAACAAATTCTTTCAAAGATTGTCAATCTATTAGTACTACCCTGAGGGAAGAAGAGGGGGGTTAACTCAAAAGGAGACAATTATAAAAAATATCTAAAGATGAAATATAGCTTTCAGACTTCAAAAGAAATAAAGTTGAGTTTTAAGTTATCCGGAAAGAACCTATAGTTTCAAGTTGATGAAAATAAAATGACCTTGGCCAGGTGCGGCACTCCCAGCACTTTGGAAGGCCAAGGCAGGCGGATCACCTGAGTTCAGGAGTTCAAGACCAGCCTGGCCAACATAGCAAAACCCCATCTCTATTAAAATACAAAAATTAGTCAGGTGTGGTAGTGTGCACATGTAATCCCAGCTCCTCAAGAGGCTGAGGCAGGAGAATGACTTGAACCCAGGAGGTGGAGGTTGCAGTGAGCTGAGATCACGCCATTGCACTCCAACCTGGGTGACAGACAAAGACTCCATCTGGAAAAAAAAGAAAGAAAATAAAATGGTCTTAACTCATTAAAAAAGTTATCTCTTCTATAGAGGAACCAAATTGGCAAACAAACTTTAATTGTTAAGATTACAAATATCTGTTTCGGACAATGGTTTTAGATGTTTGTATAAAATAAATCCGTATTTCCTTTTGGAATATGTAAATTCAAATCATTTAAATTAACATTTCCAATCCTGTCTCTAATTTTGTTTTGATGTTTTCTTTAGAAGCATTTGTAATAGACACGTGTTTTCCTGTAATCTGCACAACTTAATAAATACTTTTATACTGCTAATGTATATACTGTCTATATGAGATTCATATTTTAACAATGGATGTGAAATTGTATACACTACAGACCTCAAAACCCTGAGCAGAGGCAGTCTGACTGAAAAACTACATCAACCCAATATAAGGATTGTGGCTTAGACAATGAAAATGTCTTTATATTAATTCAGTCACCTCATTGATTTGTCTAACTGATGACCCATATCAAATGGACACAGAACAATAAATTTTGTTCACAGAAAAGCATTTTAACTAAAATTTGCCAGATGTTGGCAATCACTCATTCTCAATCCACATCTTATCTCACTGATGAAAAAGAGAATCCCATAAACCCTCAGCTATTCATTAACAAGTCAAGCAGCTCTCCATGGAGGCAAGCCCTTCACATGCTCCATGGCCCTTGCTCAGATTGTAACATTTGTGCATTTTTCTTTGGTGCTTAAAAAAAAAAAAAGAGAATTGGTCCCAGAGCTTCTGAACATTTCAGTTGTTTATAAACTGCCCAAATGGGGACACACAATCTCCATTCCTCGATTCCTATTGGTGTTACTTTTCTTTTCTTTTCTTTTCTTTTCTTTTTTCTTTTTTTTTTTAGACATTTACAATTCCTTCCCTACCCACTGGGCAACATGGAATGGCTTTCACTTCCTTAATTCCCACAGCCAGTCCTGCAAATCTCTCAGTCCACCCATCCTCTACCGATGCTCAGATGTGTTCCCTGTCTTTGATTCCTTATTACCTTTCACCCGAACTATTGAAAGAACCTTCTATAAATACTCTCATAAAGTAGTTTTTTCTTGTTTCACTTGATTTTAATTAATTCATAGTTATAAGATCTCTCTGGAATTAATTTTTAGGGCTAGCATAAAGTGGTACTTGAGGTTTACTTTTACATAGGGCTATCAGTTGGTCCAGCACAATTTACTGAAGAGGCTTTTCCTTCACCATTGTATTGTTGTGTTATCATTGTAATGAAATGGAAAGACTAGATAAGCATGTCTATTTTTTCATTCTCTCCCCTCTTCCCTTAAACTACTTGATTCTTATTTCAGTAGCACAATGTGTTGACAACTACTAAATTTTGACTACTAAATCTTCATAGTCAGTGTTCAAGACAAGAAGTCCACCAACTGTTACTTTTCAAAATTGTTTCAACTATTTTAATTTCTATCCCTGTCCATATAAATTTTAGGATTGGCTTGCGAATTTAACAAGTGCTTATGTAAATACAAACTTATCAAACAGTATACTTTAAATATGTGCAGTTTATTGTACATAGTACTGTTTTTTAAAATTTTGTAGGTTTTCACTTCCAGGAAGATAGAACAGATGTACTTTTGTTTATTCCTTCCACTAAATGAAATGAGAACTCTTGGGAATTATATATTAAAAAAACATAAAAAGATGCGGAAAGGTAGAAAGAAGAAGGCAGAAGATAGGAAATCTGACACCTGAAGAACAACATGGTAGAGAGTTTTCTGAGTTTTCTTTTTGACTCGTATATCTCAGGCTTAGAACTGAAGAAGCCAGTAACCTGGAAACATCAATGTGCAGAAACAAAAACAGTAAAATAGAAATGAAAATCAGCTGTCTCTAGCCAAATGGCCAGGAAAGGTGCAGCCCTGCAAGATAGAAAAATTTTAAACAATAACCACTCCACTCAAGCCAAATTCTACAGAAAAAAATAAATTAATTAAATTAAATTAAAAAGTGCCTCACTTCATCCATGTCAGCAAAGTCTGATTGGAGAGCCTGGACTTTCACTCTTAAAGGCTATAACAAGGTAGTCTAAAACCTGCACAGAGGTGGTCAAGAACAGGCACTTAGAAAAAAAGGCCTTTCGTCCCCACCAGAAACCGATAAGGATCCCCTAGAATTCCTGATGAAGTGGTGTTAGAGAAGGGCTAGTGGAGACCCAAGATTATGCCTGTGCAGCTGTGGTGTCACAAGGGGCCATGTGAGAATGGAAAGGAGACACTAATGAGTTACTAAACCCCTTCCAGCCAGTGGGGAATACGTGGAAGCTTACTGGGGAGCCAAAACTTCCCTCTCTGCCCACCAGTAATGAGAAGCACACTACCTCAGGCCTTAATGAATGCCAAGCATGGAACCTGGATTTCCACCCAACCTGGCAGCAAAGGGAACAGGGACTTCCTTCCTCTGCTGGAGAGGTATCTGAAGAAGCAAGCCAAACAGAAAGTTTAAATAAGATCTAGGGTGTCATAGCATAAAACCCCAAATACCTAGTTTTCATTCAAAAACACATACCATACCAAGTGTCAGGAAAACATCAAACAGAATGAAAAGAAAGGAAGTCAACACATGCCAACACCCGGGTGACAGAGATGTCAAGGGTACAAAAAAGGATTTTAAAAAATATTTATTTATTTGTTTGTTTATTTGTTTGTTTGTTTATTTTGAAGACAGAGTCTCACTCTGTTGCCCAGGCTGCAGTGCAGTGGCACAATCTCGGCTCACTGCAACCTCTGCTTCTGGGGTTCAAGCGATTCTCCTGCCTCAGCCTCCAAGTAGCTGGGATGACAGGTGCCCGCCCCCACGCCGAGCTCATTTTGGTATTTTTAGTAGAAATGGGGTTTCACCATGTTGGCCAGGCTGATCTCGAACTCCTGACCTTAAGTGATCCACCGCCTTGGCCTCCCAAAGTGCTGGGATTACAGGTGTGAGCCACCGCGCCCAGCCTGAAAAGGATTTTAAAGTAGCATCATAAAAATGCTTAAGTGTGTTCAAACATATAGTTAGATAAAATGAGAAAAATCGAGTATTTGATAGCACAACAGGGTGACTGCATCAACAATAATTTATTGTACATTTTAAAATAACTAAAAGTATAATTAGATTGTAACACAAAGAAAGGATAAATGCTTGAGGTGATGGATACTCCATTTACCATGATGTGATTATTATGCATTGTATGCCCATATCAAAATATCTCATGTACCCCATAAATATATACACCTACTATGTACCCATAAAAATTAAATATAATTAAAAATATATATTATTGAACAAGCAATTACATAGATGCTTAAAACAAGTAAAGCAATAGAAAGTCTCAGCAAAGAAACACGATATACAAAAGAACCAAAAGGAAATTTCAGAACTGAAAAATATAATTGAAATTTTAAAAGCTTTATGAATGGGATGAATAGCTGAGTGAATGGGATGGGGAAGAGTATGTGAACTGGAGACAGAAGAATAGAAAACATCCAAGGGGAAAAAAAGAAAAAATTTGGACTTGTTAAATGTATTTCCATTTTGTTCTTTGGTTCTCTAAGGCAATATTTGTTATCCAAGTTTTAAACAGATTTTGTATTTTCAATTTATGTATAATATAATTCACTGCTACTATTTGAAAATTGTAGCAAGTGAATTTTTTTACTTTAGAATTAATGTATTGCCCTATTGAAATATATTAAGGAACTAAACAATCAAATGAAGTAGATGGAAAGATGAGTCTTTTGCTGAATATATGTATTTGTCAAATAAAATATATCAGGTTATTTATTTTCTGAATAAAAATGCATAAATTCATAATTATCATTAAGAAAACATGACTTTATAATTCAAATGATGTACACATCTGTAATAACAAGTTTGGGAAGCTTTTTCTAGTAGCCAGTAGGCATACAGCCTATTTCATTAGTGTGTAAAGTATATTTATTTTGAAGAGAAAAATGACATAAACACAAAATATATATAGCCACTCTTTCAATCTTTTAAGGCATCCTGAAATGTTTAATTAAGGATACCAATGGCCTCAGAAGTTAAAATCATGAGTAAATGGAAATATTTTTTCTCTGACCAATTAAATTTCATTTAATGCAGCCATCAATAGCTACTATTCTCATTCTATCAAGTATAATATATGCCAAATAGAAGAGTCAAAATGTAACAAAAAAAGATTCAATCATGTGCTTGTGGTATAAACAGATACTTGAGGAAAACAATATATGTGTCCCTTTGTTCCAGTTAAACCTCATTACCAGTGTTTCAGCCTCAGGAAGAAATATCCCAGAAGAGAAACCCTAAATTATTGCATTTAATAGGAACCAGCTACAAGACTATGCACTGGTGCAGGGGCTTACTCATGACAATTTCTGCCAAGAAATGAGCAACCAGGTATGGGGTGCACATAAGGAATCCGTTGTGCTTATTGTCATAATATTCCACTTAGCCACAAATTGCCAGTGAATGATGCCCAAGTGTCTTCTTGCAATGCTCGATGAAGCCAAGCAAGTCAGGGAAACTACTTCTCTAGCTGGATGATAAAGAAGCAATTAAACTTTTGGAAGATTGCTGTGAAATTTTTCTGGCAATGATATATTCCTGAAATGTCTGTAGAAATGTCTGTAAATCGCATTTTAGAAAATAACTTCCAACTTTAAATAATGCAGCAATCCAATATTTAAAATTATTCAGAAGAAAGTGCAATTTAAAGTTTTAAAAATATGTTAGAAGGTAAGACCCCAATAATCTGTTTTCCAACTTCTGTTTTAATTAAATAATATGGTTTAAAGCAGGACACACATATGATGGAAATTCCGAAAGTAGGAATTAGAAATTTCAACTTCTAATTGTCATTTTCCTTTTTGGCTTAGAAACTTGATTAACTCTATGAGGTATAAATAAAACTGCATGCAATATAATATGCTGAGAAAATTGCCTTAATCTTACACAAACTTTTTATTGAAGTAAAATTCACATATTAAGTTAGCCACTTTAAAGTGAAGAATTCAGCAATATTTAGTACATTCACAATGATGTACAACCTCATCTCTCTAGTCCCAAAACATTTCCATCACTCCAAAATAAAATCCCATATCCATTTAACAATTACTCCCCAATTTCTTCTCCCCTACCAGCACCTGACAACCAACAATCTGCTTTCTTTTTCTATGGATTTACCTATTCTGAATATTTCATATAAAAGGAATCATAGAATATGTGACCTTTTGTGTCTATCTTATTTCATTTGGAATATAGTTTTCCAGGTTCATCCCTGTTGTAGCATGTGTCAGTACTTTGTTTATTTTTATGGCTGAATGATATTTCATTCTATGTATATATCACAGTTTGTTGATCTATTCATCTGTCAATGGACATTTGTACTCTTTCTTTCTAGCTATCGTATACAGTGTTGTTATGAACATTTGTTTACAAGCTTTTGTTAGAGTAGTTGTTTTCAATTCTTTCAGGGTATATGTTAGCTGTGCAACTGCTAGGTCATAGGATAATCCTGTGTTTTACTTTTGAGAAACTGACAACCTGTTTTTCATAGCAGCAGAAAAATTTTACATTCCCAACAGAAATGTACAAGGGTTCCAATATCTTCCTACTTCACCATTTGTTTTGCCTGAATTGTAAACACTTTTTTTTTTTTTGCTCTTTGAAATCAACAATGTGTATTTAAGAAAAAATTATAGAGAGCTTTTTATTGCTGGTCATGCCAAAAGGTAATCTAAAATATTTCTACACATACTGATATTTGTCCTTTCTTAGAACAGCTAAATGTTTTTTTACAAAGAAATAATATTATTTGTGAATGAACATGGGACAATGCCAGAGTATATTTCTCCAACCTTCACAATTATCTACAAGGAGTGGTTTATGATGCTTTTTCACACCCAAGCATAATGGTGAAATGTAGAAATGATTTAATTAAAGAGAATACCTCCATCCTGCTAAACACTAAAGTAAAAAAATAAAACAAATTGCCAAAGTCAGTGTCGCCTTTCAAGGTCATTCCTTGAGAAGAGGTTTGAAATTGATCAGTGTTATACATCTCAGTGACTGCCTCCATCATGTTCTATAGCTTGGATTTCAAGGTTTTTCGTGACATGTTGAGCACCATCATCCTGCATGCCCTTGCCATCATACAGAAATAGAAAACATGAAATTATACAGCAAAGATGATCATAGAGGTATAAGGATGAGAATTTCAGATTCGGAAATACAAATGATAAGAAACATCAAAGTGGAAAAATAATCTTGCTTGAAGCTGCCAAAGTGGACTTTTAGCTTGGTACTTCCCAGGATCCTGACCTATCGCAAGTCCTCTTACCTGTACAGGTTTCAGTGTATTAGGAATCTTCTTAGGAGCTGGATTCATGTGTCACAGAAAGAATGTTATATATCCTCTTAATTCTTTCTGATTACAGCTTTATGTAGACCCCATTTCCCACCTCACACAGTAATCCCATAAAAGAATTGATGGGGTGAAGGTTGCATTTGAAAAGATGTTTAGCTATACAAAGATGATATATTGCACTTGCAAAGAAACAGTGGCATTATGCCACATGGGTCAAGAAGCCGTATAAAACATATGAAGTATGTTAATCTCCAATTAGACTATGTAAGAAATTCTGTAATTTTATTCATTATGACATTGATGATAACTCTATCTGTAAAACAAAATCTGTTGAATGCTTCTGTCATCTTCTACACTTCTGTCTACCTCTCAAAATGGCCTCTTTGGAATCCAGGATACTTTTCGAGGAATATTCAATATGCTTTTAGGCATATGCAATACTCAATATCCCCTTTAAGCCTTTCACACACTCTAAGCTAAGTAGTCCAGGATTCCCTGAAATAAGAGGCTCCCTATTCACCTTTTCCCTTGGTTGGAAACATGGTTTTATTAAATTGGAAGGAGGTTGTAGTGAAGAAGGCATTACAAGAAGGACCTTTAGGAAAGTTGACACTGCCGAGTCAGCAGTTTTCACCTTCCCCATATTTTTCTTAGGGCTTTCCACAGCTGAAAGGTGTTAAGAGATAACCTATTTCTGCAATCATTCTTAGGATGTTATGTACCCAAACATCTTAGAGAAGAGCAACATTTTTTTAGCAGTAAGTCCTCTCCAAAACAGTTCTGGGAGGTTACCCGGCACTTGGCTATTTCTACTCTCTCCAGTGAATTCAAGTAAAGAATGTGAATTTGAAAATGTCAAGTACTCTCCCAAGTCAACTAAAATCTCATCTTGCAAAAAGTTGTGAAAGTTAGTCTTTTAGCATGGAAACAACATTTTGTTCCATTTATTTTGGAATTTACTTCTCTAGATAGATGGCAATGTGAGTATAATCAAACAATAAACACAGCATATCAAAAGTCTATTTGAAATTTCACTCATAAAAATTTGAATTCAATTCACCTCTGCTGTTTACAAAACTAAACCCCTTATGATGTTTTCCAAATGACTGCAACAAGGGAAAACCTACATACACAGTCACAAAGTATTTCAAAAGCAACGTGTCATCAAGGGTTGTATGAATTTTACTTACTCTTTAAAATTGGATATTTATGGGAAAATGAAATGTGATATTTGTTGGCCTATAATGTTTTATCAACTCTTTTTGCATCATCTGTTTTGTTTGTTTTTCTATTGGTGGAGTAGGCAAATGCCACTGCTAATTTCTGGTGGAATGTAGGTGACTGCAAGGCCTATCGCCACAGTATTTTGAAAATTTATTTTGAAAAATAACACTGATAAAGCCTCTTTCAGGCAATTTTTTTGATGGCAATACCCAAACATAAAGAGCCACAAACTATATAGATACTCAGAGCACGCACATAGGTAAAACAACACCAAGGGGACCATATATCTACTTAAATTAATATGTCATCAACTTAGTCAGAAAGACCTTTTAACAAATGAATAAATTATTTCCCAAGGTAGTGAGTTCTCCCAAAGTCCCTGGAAATTAAAGTGTAGAGATTTTATTACCAACGTTCCAGACATTTTACACTGAGATATTGAACTATGAGATCTTCTCTAGCAACTCCAGGAGTTGATGACTGTGGAAGTACATTAAGATTAATGATTCAGGATACTAGAAATACAGTTTTTACTGTTTAATTTTTCACCACCACTCTTAATCACATGAAAGCTGGCTTGCATCCATTTAGGTATACTGAAGCTGCTCTTTTGGCTGACACCAAAGATTTTGTTTAAAATTCAGTGTTATTTCTCCACTCCATCCTCCTTGACCTTTCTGCTGTGTTGGTTACTACTGATCATCCATTCTTCTTGAAACCCACTTCCCCTAGACATCCCCATTAATATACTGTCCTTGTTCTCCTTCAGTCTTCAATGACTCCTTCCAGGTTTCCTTTATTATTTCATCTTCTTATGCGGCTCTCAGGTGGTGTAGCCCACCCATGTGCTCACCTTATATTAAATCTTTTTGTCATTCACTGACAAAATTCCTACTATGCTGATGAGCTGTTGAATTTTAAAACTTTGAACCCTACCCTAATTCACTATATAAGTTTTTGGGTTTTTTGTTCTTGTTTTTGTTTTGAGACAGAGTCTCGTTCTGTCACCTAGACTGGAGTGCAGTGGTGCAATCTCGGCTCACTGCAACCTCTGCCTCCCAGGTTCAAGGGATTAGCCCTGCCTCAGCCTCCCTAGTAGCTGGAATTACAGACGCTGCTACCACTTCCTGCTAATTTTTGTATTTTTAGTGAAGGTGGGGCTTTGCCATGTTGGCCAGGCTGGTCTTGAACTCCAAACTCCGGTGATCCACCTGTCTCGACCTCCCAAAGTGCTGGGATTACAGGTGTGAGCCAGCACGCCCGGCCCACCATATGAGTTTTAATCATGTATTTTAAACATCTTACTAAAAGATTCTACCAGGTTACTCTGCCATAACCTCAAATTTTACCTATCCCCAATTAATCATTAATTAAGTCACTTCTTTTTTTTGTTTTTGTTTTTTTTAACTTCCTTTTCTAACAGGGGCACTACCACTTATCCAGCAACACCCAGAATAGTTTTTGTCTCAGATTCCCTCATGCCCTTTCGTGACTACTTTTTGTACTTAGCCTCTTGAATATTTCCCTTCCTCTTCATTTCCCACTTCCACAATCTTATTCAGGCCATTGTTGCCTAGCAAAGCCTCTATGTTTACTTTCCATTTCACAGCTAAGAGAATTTGTTCATTTCCTACAGGCCACAGTTCATGCTTTTAAAAATCAGTCTTGGTCTGAGACAGAAGATACCTAAGACCCTAACCAGACTCTGTGTAGAGATTATGTATACTGCATTATCTTAGGATACAACTGTGCATGGTTGATGACTTAGAGCCAGATCAAGGAAGATGATGCTGATGAAGGAGATACAATCTGTTGAGATGGAGTTTAAAATGTGTGGCACACTGCAGTATTAGACAGGCAGTGGATCAGGGGGTTGAGCATGGGCAATATAAATGGAGAATGTCAGGGATAAGACAAAATACATGTAGCTCAAAGACTCCAAATCAGGGAGGCAGAGCACCAGAAAATGATCCCCTCAGCAAAACTGTGATGTAAAACAAAATTCCAAAGCCTTGGTGGGAGAAAGATGAGCACAGGTCCAAGTCACAATGCTGGGAAGGGGCAGCAGTGGATGTGTAGTTACCAGCAAAAAGAAACATAATTTTTAAAAGGAAGAAAAACAACTTCATGACAAAAGTGGGATCAAAAAAAGAAGACAATATTTTGTTTTTTAAAAAAGAAAAACAAACAAAAAACAGGGATAAAAGGGAGAATTAAGGCTTGGGGAAGGAGAAGAAACCCAGTTTTTAGAACAAAGGTAAAGAGGCTATAGTAGAGTTTGATGGTGTGCCAGTGACTATTGGTTTGGAGAGGATAATAGCTAGTATTAATTAGACATTTACTCTATGCTAAACACTATATGTACATTAGCTCATTTCATTTCTCACCACAACCCTGTGCATTAGATACTATTACTATCTGTGTTAAGAGGTGATTAAATGAAGCCCAGAGTGTTTCAGGTACTTTGTTCAAAGTCAGAAAGCTTATAAGTGGGCAGATGGTAAATTGGGACTATGGTCTTTCTGACTCCAAAGCCTGTTCCCTTAACCACCAACCTATGCCTGCCAAAACTCCCACAGGCAGGATTTTTGGGTGTGTTGGGGGCAGGGTCCTGATAGATAAATGAAAGTAAGGTATCATATGGCCTCACCATTGGGCAGAGAGTGGAGACTGGGTTTCAGAATTAGCTTAGCCTTGTTTCTCATCTCTCATCAACTTAGAATTCTAAGCCTGTGTCCTAAGAGAAATAATCCACACATCAGGGAAGTATGTAGTGGATTCTTAAGTCTTGTCAAGGCAGAAGTAATCAAAACAGAATCATGTCAGCCCAATACTTACAAACTTAGCTTGCCTGGCTCAAAGATCTTCTATGAATTCCCACTGAGTCAAAGTCTTACTCAGTTTGGGCTGCTATAACAAAATTCTGGGCCAGGTGCAGTGACTCAGGCCTATAATCCCAGCACTTTGGGAAGCAGAGATGGGCAGATCACTTGAGGCCAAGAGCTCAAGACCATCCTGGACATCATGGTGAAGCCCCATCTCTACTAAAAAATATACAAAAATTAGCCAGGCATAGTGGCACTCACCTGTGGTCTCAGGTACTCAGGAGGCTGAGGCACGACAATCGCTTGAACCCAGGAGGCGAAGGTTGCAGTGAGCTATCGCACCACTGCACTCCAGCCTGGGAGACAGAGCGAGACTGTCAAAAACAAACAAACCATACATTGGGTAGTTTACATAAAACAGAAATTTATTTCTCACAGTTCTCACGCTAGGAAGTCCAAGATCAAGGTGCTGGCAGATTTGGTGTCTGGTGAGAACCCACTTCCTCGTAGATGACCATCTTCTTACTTTAACCTCATGTGGAGAAAGGGCAAAATATCTCCTTAGAGTTTCTTCTAAAAAAGTACTCATCGCATTCAAGAGGGTAGAGCTTACTACTTCCCATAGCCCTCATTTCCTAGTACCATCACCTTGGGATTGGGATTTTAACATATAAATTTGGGGGGAGACGTAAATTCAGTTCATTGCAGGCAAGAACTTGAAGTTGAATGTTATACCTGGGCTGGGTCTTTGAGGTGTAAAGTGGAGTGGCTAGTAATTGAAGGAGGAATTCTCTTTGCAATTATATTGAATCTTTCATCAAACAGTATTTGAGCAACTACTATGTGCAGGGCTCTGGGTGACATAGATGAAGATGACACTACTGTCCACTAATGGACAGACATGAGCATATACATTGCAAGAAAGTGTAGTAGATATAAGTAATGGATTGCAAAATTAAGTAGGAAGGCACAGGGTGCATTATCTAACCAAGCCTGCATGGGTAGAAGAAGCAAGATATTCCAGCTATTATTGCTGTGTAACAAACCATCACCAACTCGATGGCATTAAGCACAGTACCATTGAATTATACTCATGGCTTTTGCGGGTCAGGAATTTGGACAGTGCGTAGTAGGGATTTCTTGATTTTTGATTCATGGTATTGAAATGGGAAAAGTTCCCTTATCCTCCTCACAGGGCGTGCGATGGGTGTGTGGCTCGCTTCCTCAGTGCCCCGCTGCTCAAACCTCAGGCAAGCATGCAAACGGGCAGGTTGTGAGGCTCTGATCCCACAGCAGTGTCTGGGGTTGAATGATCACAACTGAAGCCCCAGTGGGCATGTGCTACAGTGCGTGCTTTCAGTTTAGCCATCTGTAGACGGCTTGTGTTAGTCAGCTCAATTACATCCCCTGCCTTATCACAAGGACAGAGGGCTTTCTGTATCCCAGGGTTTCTTGCCTTGGTGTACTGGAAGAATAAGGCCACGTGTGGGCTTGGAGAATGAGTGCAACGTTTTACTGAGTGGAAGCAGCTTTAAGCAGATAGGGGAGCCAGAAGGGAGAAGGAGTGGGAAAGTGATTTGCCCCTGGAGTCAGGCCTTTCAGGGCCGGGCTCCCCTCTAACTGCCCCAGCCAAACTCCATGTTGATGGCCTACTGACCTGCTGGAGTCTACTGGTGTGCTCTTACATCAGTGCATTCTTCTGGACATCCAGCCACTTGTGTTTTCTTCCACTGATGTGTTCCTCTCAGCTGCTTGTGTCTCTGCCTGCTAGGGTCTCTGGGTTTTTATAGGATTTTACAGGCACAGGATGGGGGCATGGCAGGCCAGGGTGGCCTCAGGAAATGCAACATTTGGGCATGAATACAGAAATGCCTGTCTTCAGGCATTTCTAGGTCCATGGGCACAGACCCCAGAGGTGGAGCCCTAGCCAGAGATCACACCCTTCTCTTCCCAGCACTTAGTCTGCCCCACTCTTGTATCAGTATCTTGTGCATGATCTAGGAAGGTTTGAAAGATTGAGGATTAGAATCATCTGAGACTTTTTTCCTTGCATATCTAGCACATAGCTTAAGATTACTTGAAGGCTGGTCTCAATTGTGACTGCTGATTAGAGCACCTGTATTTGGCCTGAACTTATCACAAAATGGTTTCAGGGTTGTAAGAGAGAATGTTCCTATAAAGAACCTCTCAAGAAAGAGGATCTCAAGAGGTCCAGGAAGAAGCTGCTTGGACTTTTTGTGACCTCATTTCAGAAGTGAGGTGTCATGCTCTCCTTCCACCACTCACTACTGAAGCAATCATAAGCTGTTACAGTAGGTAGCTAGTCAGGCATGAACAGGGCAGGAGAGGGCTCTGCCTAACCAAGAATGTCAGATGACCATCAAGTGATGATCAGGCAGTTGTTAATCTGTCTTTCTAAAATAACTGGTCCCTATAGACAGAAAAAACCTGAAACTGGTGATCAGTAGCTTCTTGATAAGATCTCAGGAGTTGGGCGAGTGAGCTCAAGAGTGTACACTAAGAAGCAAAATGGCAGAGTTTAACTGGTAAATGACCTAGGAGCATTTGACTGGTAATGGAAGAATGCCTCAAGTGAGCATGCGTGCAACTCCAATAAACACACTGTGCATGCTGCCCTCCTAAGCACTAGCAGGCCATTGCACAGGCAGATAGCCCACCCCAAGGGAAGAATCAGGGAAGAAGGGATGCAAGGCCCCAGAAGCATGCCAACCTATAAAACCCCAAGTCAAAGGTCAAGCCATGCGCTTGCCCTTTAAGTCGTCCACTTGGCTCTCTTCCAAGTGCACTTTCCTTCTGTTCATTCCTGCTTTAAAGCTTTTAAATAAACTTTCACTCCTGCTCTAAAACTTGCCTCAGTCTCTCCTGCCTTATACCCCTCAGTGGAATTCTTTCTTCTGGGGAGGCAAGAATTGAAGTTGCCCCAGATCCATATGAATTCGCCACCAGTAACTCAGATAACTTCCACCACTAACAAGCCCATGTGGATTCATGGGGAAGGGTATATAGCCCATCTCTTGAGAAAAGAAAAATAGCTTACTGAGGCGAGCAGATCATTTGAGGTCAGAAGTTCGAAACCAGCCTGGCCAAAATGGTGAAATCCCATTTCTACTAAAAATACAGAAACATTAGGCCGGCATGGTGTTACACCTGTAATCCAACCACTGGGGAGACTGAGGCTGGAGAATCGCTTAAACCTGGGGTGGGGAGGCTGCAGTGAGCAGAGATCACACCACTGCACTCCAGCCTGGGTGACAGAGTGAGACTCTGTCTCCAAAAAAAATAGAAATTAAAAAATTAAAAAAATTTTTTAAAAGCTCAGAGCAGTGTGAGTCATGCGAGGTTTACAGGCCAAGGCAGATGTGAGTAATGGGGCTTCAGTCATGCTCTTTCTACTGATTCCTGGGAGCAATTGTTTAAAAGTATTTATTCCTAACTCTCTCCCCCATTATCTTCATGTTCCTGGAATTCTTGATACAAAGAATAGTGTATAGCTAACCAGTAGCTTCTGTTATTTTAATGTAAATTCTCGGTAAACATCTCAGGAACTGCCTCTTTTTTCCCTTTGAGAATCCACTTGTAACTGCTTTTAACTGAAGTGTATATTCAAGGCAACTTAAACCTCTGCTTCCAGCTTGCAATCCTCAAGCTTGGTCTAAATAAACTCTTTACTTATATTAATTTTGCCTCAACTTCTTCCTTTTAGATCGACGCTCTTAAAATGCCATGTCAAAAAACTTTTTAAAGCTGCCACAGTCTGCCTTCTGGCAACAAATTACTTATATTCCTCCACTTCATAAAACATATTGACCCCTTTAAGGCCTGCTAAATGTTTCATCCCATATAAAACAGCATCCAGCTCAGGCTTAAGGTCCAGGATCTCATCATCAGATCTAGGTGTGGATGAGGCTCTTTGGAAGTGACGCACTGGTTTCTTTTGGTCTGAAGACTAGTCACTAAAAGACAAGTTATCTACTCATCAAATATCAAATAAATAATGTTGGGAAAGTCCTGAATTTGTGGGGTCCAGTGCAAAATTAACAGGCAGGGCCCTTTCTTCAAATATGATTAAGAATTTGAACATGGTGACAGCAGAGAACTAAGCTAAGCTCAAGGCCCTTCTTAGGACGGGCCCCTGAGCAATTGCACGGTTCATACACTCATGAGACCAGACCTTCTTCCCATGCAGAAAATAAGAAAAGAAGAAAGAACAGTTACCGGTCTCTAGTAATTCTGATACCAGCTGAATCCACGTTGCTATTTCCTGGTCTTGCACTCAGAAGACTATCTGGGAGTTGTTTTCTAGGGTTCTAACTAAGCCCTGCCCTCTGGTATTCTATCTCTACTTTCTGAGTCATCCTTCCTTTTCCATATATGTAGCCCTTGTTTGAGTAGTTTTCTCAGTCTGATTAGTTTCTCAGTTAAGTAATTTTCTCAGCTTAACTTCTATTGGTAGATATTTGGGGTTCCAAAGTTCTTTTGTTTCTATATAACTTAGTGCCTACGTTTTGTTTTGTTTCTGTATAACTTAGCGCCTAAGATAGAAGAATTATTTTAAAATTTTGTGGATTTTTAAAAATATATGAAGTTATAGTATAGTCTGCTAGACAAAAGTCAGGCCTACAAATGTTTTTTACATAAGTCTTTCTCTACTTTGTGTCTCCAGAAGGCTGCTGTGAGATAATGCCCTTAAGATTCTTAAAAGCCTTAATATTTAAAGGGCAGGATCTGCAAGGCACATCCAAAAAACCCTTAGAAAGTCTTTTGACTTTTATCTCTCTCAAGGGATCTATAAGGCACCAACTTATTTTTTTTTCTAAGTTCCTAACAAAGGGTTTTATAGTCACACCCTTGACCTCATCTCTGACCTGCCCAGAGGCCACATTTTCCTGACTGCACCCTGGATTTGATCTTTGCCCCGAAGACTTTTTTTTTTTTTTTTTTTTTTTTTTTTTTTTTTTTTTGGTGAATGTATATTGTATGGGATGGGGAGAATATGAAGCAGTTTTAATATCAAATTCAGTAAGTCTTGGTTCCTATATATCTTAATTTCTGCTTGAAACCTGAATTATTTTCTTCCTTTGCTCTTCTTTCTCTGTCTGTAACTGATGATATGCAGCTAAAAGAAACTAGTTGACACTTTTAATGTTTTGCCAGGAAATTCCCTTACTCACCTCCATTAGTTCCTTAGGTATGTTTTCTATTTTCCGCATTATAGCAGGTAACAGTTTTGTTAAATTTCCCCCACTGTTCAACAGAATTCTCTTCTCCTCCAATTTCCAGTAACATTTTCTACTTGCCTGTAAGCCTCACCAACATTCTCCTGGAGACCTGTCAGGCTTCTGCTATCCATTTCTCCCTTCCCATTTACCTACTCTGAAAGCTACTGCCATTAAGTTTTTTTGTTTCAGTGACATTCCATTTCTGATACCCATTCTGTATCAACGAGGTTTCACTCAGAAAAGTAAAATCAATGTGAGTAACATTAAACGAGAGATCTGGCATTAGAATTAAAACTTACACAATTCTGGTTGCTGGTAGAAAAGTCCTTGCAAGACTTTTATCTCTGCATTTAGTGTTGGGCTGACAAGGCTGCGGATCAGCTAGGCCTAGATTCAGGAAAGAAAAGTGGACATAAGATGGAACAGAGCAGTGGCAAACTAAAACCTACAAGGCAAAATATAATCTATGAGAACAAACTAGACTCCATGAGAAGAAACTGGAAAGATGTAGGGGATGTGTAGATGCAGCTGAGAGCTTTTGCCACAGAGATGCACATGTACTTGGCATAGGACTTAGAACAGCTAAAGGAGAGTAGATGAAAGCTGGTAGACTTACAGGCCCAAGTGCTACCCACACCAACAAGTGAGCTAGCAGATCAGTGGTAGGGAGGAGCTGCCACTGTGCCTGGTACCCACACTGACCTCCAGAGCTACTGCTGCTTCTTTTCCCCCTTCCAAATCTCACACAAATTTCCCTTGTGCTCAACACTGTCTTGGAACAACCCAGGGAAGGGAATTCTAGGAAATATAGTCCAGCTCAGCTAAGTTAGTAGAATACAGAGCTACTACTGAAGACTTCCTGGAAGACATGTTATTTGAATTGGATCTTTCGCAAATGAGGACTTAGCCAAGCAAAGATGGAAAAGCAAAGAGGGTATCATAATCAAAGACATGCATTCAAAGGATAGCAGGGTAAATTCACAGAAAAAAATGGACACTGGAGTATCAGTTGACAGGAGCAGAGACTGGGTCTGTTTCACTCCACAGCCTACAACAGAATGCTACACTTAGTAGGTGTCCCATATTTATATGTTGAATAAATAATCATGTAGATTAAACACATTATCAGAGACAGACAGTGGTTGGATTTGAAATGGCAAATTTGCCATGGACTGAATCATGTAAGATCTTATATATGACTCAAAAAAAAAAAAGGTAGCAAAGGACTGGTGAATTATGGTCTGGTCTAAGAGTGGGTTAAAGCAATGAGAAAACGTTTTCACCAGCCTCGGCAAAAAAAAAAAAAAGTCTTAAACTAAGGCAACAGAGGGAGACTTTGATATTGGCTGGGAAAGGGGTGAGAAAGCTGTGGCTCAAGCTAAGTTTTAACAGAATGTTCCAAAGTGCCTTTAATAAAGAAATTTTCCTAGCAACTGTTCAAACATTTCTTGTCCCATTTAATGGGAATAAAAACAAATCATTTCGATCATTATTTCTGAGAAAAATTTGTTACATCTAATGCTGACCACCACCTGAATATATTAAACTTTTTCTTCCTACTTTTTGTGGCATTTTTTCTCCCAGTTCTCTCATTTGTGAAACAAAACAGATTTCTTTGTCAGTGAAGCATAGTATATTATATAGGTAGAGTGTTTTTTTTCTTACACTTGAAATTCATAACTCCTAAGGGGCCATCCAGCTGAATTTATATTTCCATATGGTTACAGAAAAAATGACCAGCCATTGAGAAAGATAAAGACATTTTCCAGTCAGCCATTAACATCTGAACACATATAGTTTGTTTTATTTGGCACTTGGTCTTTGCTTTTTAAACTCCAAAGCAATGCTAATTTAATAATACAGAGGACAGTTCAATAACAGGAAAACTATTTTGCCCTTACCAGAGCCTCTGCACAATTTAAGATCTTTTCAATTCTCAGTCAAGAAAGCCAGAAATCCCTTTGGTCACAGGAGGAAATGGTTTCTGAATCCTCCCTGGCAAAATACAGGAATTACACCCACCTATCATGTATTCATGAGGTCCCTGCTAAACCCATTTAGGAACCTACATCAAAATGTACCTTCTGGCCGGACGTAGTGGCTCACGCCTATAATTCCAGCACTTTGGGAGGCTGAGGCGGGCGGATCACTTGAGGTCAGGAGTTCAAGACTAGCCTTGCTAACATGGCAAAACCCCATCTCTACTAAAAAAAAAAAAAAAAAAAGAAAAATTAGCTGGGCATGGTAGTGCATGCCTGTAATCCCAGCTACTCAGGAGGCTGAGGCAGGAGAATCGTTTGAATCCGGGAAGTGGAGGTTGCAGTGAGCCGAGATCATGCCGCTGCATTACAGCCTGGGTGACAGAGGAAGACCCCATCTCAAAAATAAATAAATAAATAAATACATTTGCCTTCTAGAGCAGTTTTCTCTGAGAATATCTGCAGGGAAAGATGATCTCTACATACTCTCACAGTTTTTGGCAGAAAAAGAACTTGTGATAAGCACTGGAGGGTGGACTTCTTAGTTCTCCCAGTTGTCTTTCCTCTATTTGACAGTATCAGGATTCAGATTTTAGGGCTTCTGGCTTCTCTAAGCAATATGAGCAGGTTTGTGCAAGTGCTGATCCCAATCATGGCCTTTAGCAAGCACGTGGGATTGATGTGACATCAGATCACAGACATTTAATGTATCAGCATACCTGTATCAATAGGTTGCTCTCTGGCTTGTAAATAAATCACATTTGCCTTCTCTAATTGTCTTTAAAATGTGCTCAAGACTTACTTCCTCCATGAACCTTGAGTTCATCATCCACATCCAATTATCCAGTAAAAGCCCAATTCCCACTGTTTCCCATACAGCCTTCTTAGCCTGGAGAGTATCCTTAACCTCCTCCGAAATATGTGTGAGTGTGTGAGAGTGTGTGTGTGTGTGTGTGTGTATTTCTGCTACCACTATTTGAAAACATTTATAGTCACTACTTAGCAATATTAACATATATTTATGAAGAGTTTTTAAAGCACAGATAACGTTTATTTTCACACAGGTTCATATATTCACCATCGTTGGAAATTCGCCAGGAAAAATTAGGAAGATTTCAGAGCTGACAGAAAGTGTCAGTGACTTCAGTAGCCCAAGACAGAGTAGAGCCGCCAGAGGAGGGGATGGGCTCTGGATCGCAACAGTAGAGAAATCCAAACTAATGTTTACAATTGGCTTTTATCTTCACATCTTCAAGCCTTGGATGGTGATTTCTTCCTTAGCTGTGGTCTGGATTTGGGCATGGTATCAAGGTGAGAGGATACTTGATGCCGGATAATTTCACTAATTTAAGAAAGCCCAGAGATAGGATATAAGTTCATGTCTGAATGTCCTCAAGAAAACTTTATGTGTGTGTCCAGGGAGTATTCTGGGAGAAAGTGAGAAAGCTCAGAAAGGAAGAGAGCTTGGAGATTTTCCCCAAGGAAATCTGTATAGTGAGTAAAGATAAAAATTCCTTTTATGTTCCTATTTGTTTGTATTCTGCTTCCATGGGACAAACAAGAAGCAAAATAAAAATTAAGAAAGATGTTTTGCCCCAGCACCAGTCGCCAACCCTTTCAGCACTTAAAACATTCAGCAATGCCACATAATATGTGTTTCCTGTCCTCAGGGAGCCCATAAAATGTCAGGGAATATGTGAGGTAAAATGAAGTTTGAAGTGTACATCACACTATGGAAGGGAAGCAGGAGGAGCCACAGATTCTAGCTGAATTCTTCCCTGAGATAGCGGAGTGATCATGTGGGAGGTGGCATTTGACTTGAAGATTGCAGTGTGAGTAACTAACTGTCTGACTCAGAAGAGTGGGAGAAGGGCTCTGGACACTTGAGCCTGGGCAGAAGTATATGGTAAACCACACTTTGTATCCCCCTTATCCTCGAGGGTAAATGTCAAGTTTTCTATTTCTTTTGAACGTTCTTAACCAGACTTTATGGCCACACTTAGTATCTTAGAGAATAAAACGGTTGATGGAAACTTGCCCTGACAGTGTTCCAGTCCACGTCCAGAACAAGAACATTGTGATGGCTTCTTGTCTCACACAAGGAATTTTCTTGTAAGAGTGCCACCACACACACTTGAAACCATCATAGCTACAGAGAAAATGGGTTAAATGCTAGAAAATTTGCCCTCGAAGACTTCCTATCATGTCTTATGAATGTTGTTCAGAAAAGCCCAATCTTGCTCATGTAGAAAGAAGGCCTAGTGAACCCTCCTATAATATCCCAGTGTTTGAGGACCCAAGTCCTTTTAAACACTGCAAACAAGAAATGTGAGATTTCCCTGAACCAATTCTGTTTTGAATCCTGTAGGTGTTTACCAGCATCTGTCAGCCCCAACCTTCGGGGAGGTGCATCTGCTGTTTCCCTCTACTCCTCAGTTATTGTTGCTACAATCTCTGGCTCATTAGACACACCAGACAGCGTCACATTCAAATTGTGGAACTGTACTCAATCTAAATAAGAAAACAGCAGGACAACAGTCATATAGGTATCTTTAAGTGTGCAATATTTAAAGGTTAGATATCACCTATATGGGTATCTTTCTTGAAAGGAAACTTTTACCTTGTATTCCTCTATAAAATCTGAACAAAATCACTTAATAATAACAATATAAAATATGTTGTGATTGTTAAATTATAGGTATATAAATGTTCATATAATTGTCATCTTTAAGAAGAAGATTTTAAAAAGAAGTTTAAGTATATTTTCAGAATTGTTCTTTTTTATCTTTTTTCTTTTTCTTTTTTTTGTGCTTATTGATGCTTTTGGCAGATTTTACTTTTGCTTGAATATACTAATGACCATATTTATTTTTTAAATTGTATATAAAGTCTCACAAACCTGTTCTATATTAAAACAGGGAACTGATCTAGGAAGGATGTTGAAATATCATTTCCACATTCCACTTAACTATCCCTTAGCTTTGCTGCACAATTAATGTGGTCTCCAAATAGAAATCTGAACTGCACTGGAAACATAGAAGAAACTTGAAGCATTTGTTTTTATAATTTTTAAAAAATACTTTTCTAGTTTAGCTTGGACCATAACACAGGTATGGAATATTGTTCATGTAGGAAGATATCTTAAAATAATTTTCCCAAGAAATGGAACACCTTCCTAAGAATAATTTGAAGTCTTTCATTTGTTTTAGGTGCCGGCACCAAAGAGCAAAGCTATGACCAGTGATAATGATTACTGTGATATTTATTTTTATATAGCTGTATACATATCAGGCATTTTAACAATCATTGGTTGCTGCATTTCTGTTTATTCCTATATTTATAGCTTTCTAGCCATATGGGGCAAACTTTTTTAATGCAATATGTGCAAAATAAAGCCTACTCAATGAGAATTTGTTGTTCTGCCCCTTTGTACACCAGTAGCAAGCTTTGCATTTTTTAATTAAATGTTTCTCTTTGTTTTACTTTATCCATTAAAAGAGGAATTTATTTGAATCGAATCCACAGAACTTCTGCCTTAAAAGTATTTTTCCATTTTAACAGTTGAACTATAATTAATACCTTGAGCCTCCATAAATCTAGACGAGTAGTCATTCCTTAATTAAGAGATCACATTTTCCAGACTTGTCAGGAACTCCTACTGAATTTGTGTACTAGCTCTCACAATGCCAACAAAAAAGGAAAACACAACAAAACAAATGTATGTTCATCCTTTATTAGGTAAAGAAAGTTTAGGAAAAAGATGGTAGGAGAGCTAAAAATATAATCCTAAATTACAGTGTAGACACATTAATTCCACTCTGTTTTCCAAGGCATATGAACCTATTGTGGATTGACAGCGGTCAAGATGCAGCAGTAGTGCCGGGCGCGGTGGCTCAAGCCTGTAATCCCAGCACTTTGGGAGGCCGAGACGGGTGGATCACGAGGTCAGGAGATCGAGACCATCCTGGCTAACACAGTGAAACCCCGTCTCTACTAAAAAATACAAAAAAACTAGCCGGGCGAGGTGGCGGACGTCTGTAATCCCAGCTACTCGGGAGGCTGAGGCAGGAGAATGGCGTGAACCCGGGAGGCGGAGCTTGCAGTGAGCCGAGATCCGGCCACTGCACTCCAACCTGGGCGACAGAGCGAGACTCCATCTCAAAAAAAAAAAAAAAAAAAAAAAAAGATGCAGCAGTAATGAGGAAATGAGGAATGAAGGCATGTCCCTGGGTAATTAAGCAGAATCTTGTGTGCCTCTTCTTAACTTTTCAGACCACTAAGTACTGCCATGATTTATCTGATCATTTGAAATCTGCTCTAAAAGGAAGAGCTCGGTTGGGCATGGTGGCTCACGCCTGTAATCCTAGCACTTTTTTTATTTTTTATTTTTTATTTTTTTATTTTTTTATTTATTTTTTAATTTATTTATTATTATTATACTTTAAGTTGTAGGGTACATGTGCATAACATGCAGGTTTGTTACATATGTATACTTGTGCCATGTTGGTCTGCTGCACCCATCAACTCGTCATTTACATCAGGTATAACTCCCAATGCAATCCCTCCCCTCTCCCCACTCCCCATGATAGGCCCCGGTGTGTGATGTTCCCCTTCCCGAGTCCAAGTGATCTCATTGTTCAGTTCCCACCTATGAGTGAGAACATGCGGTGTTTGGTTTTCTGTTCTTGTGATAGTTTGCTAAGAATGATGGTTTCCAGCTGCATCCATGTCCCTACAAAGGACACAAACTCATCCTTTTTTATGGCTGCATAGTATTCCATGGTGTATATGTGCCACATTTTCTTAATCCAATCTGTCACTGATGGACATTTGGGTTGATTCCAAGTCTTTGCTATTGTGAATAGTGCTGCAATAAACATACGTGTGCATGTGTCTTTATAGCAGCATAATTTATAATCCTTTGGGTATATCCCCAGTAATGGGATGGCTGGGTCATATGGTACATCTAGTTTTAGATCCTTGAGGAATCGCCATACTGTTTTCCATAATGGTTGAACTAGTTTACAATCCCACCAACAGTGTAAAAGTGTTCCTATTTCTCCACATCCTCTCCAGCACCTGTTGTTTCCTGACTTTTTAATGATCGCCATTCTAACTGGTGTGAGATGGTATCTCATTGTGGTTTTGATTTGCATTTCTCTGATGGCCAGTGATGATGAGCATTTTTTCATATGTCTGTTGGCTGTATGAATGTCTTCTTTTGAGAAATGTCTGTTCATATCCTTTGCCCACTTTTTGATGGGGTTGTTTGTTTTTTTCTTGTAAATTTGTTTGAGTTCTTTGTAGGTTCTGGATATTAGCCCTTTGTCAGATGAGTAGATTGCAAAAATTTTCTCCCATTCTGTAGGTTGCCTGTTCACTCTGATGGTAGTTTCTTTTGCTGTGCAGAAGCTCTTTAGTTTAATTAGATCCCATTTGTCAATTTTAGCTTTTGCTGCCGTTGCTTTTGGTGTTTTAGACATGAAGTCTTTGCCCATGCCTATGTCCTGAATGGTACTACCTAGGTTTTCCTCTAGGATTTTTATGGTATTAGGTCTAACATTTAAGTCTCTAATCCATCTTGAATTAATTTTCGTATAAGGAGTAAGGAAAGGATCCAGTTTCAGCTTTCTACTTATGGCTAGCCAATTTTCCCAGCACCATTTATTAAATAGGGAATCCTTTCCCCATTTCTTGTTTCTCTCAGGTTTGTCAAAGATCAGATGGCTGTAGATGTGTGGTATTATTTCTGAGGACTCTGTTCTGTTCCATTGGTCTATATCTCTGTTTTGGTACCAGTACCATGCTGTTTTGGTTACTGTAGCCTTGTAGTATAGTTTGAAGTCAGGTAGCATGATGCCTCCAGCTTTGTTCTTTTGACTTAGGATTGTCTTGGAGACGCGGGCTCTTTTTTGGTTCCATATGAACTTTAAAGCAGTTTTTTCCAATTCTGTGAAGAAACTCATTGGTAGCTTGATGGGGATGGCATTGAATCTATAAATTACCTTGGGCAGTATGGCCATTTTCACGATATTGATTCTTCCTATCCATGAGCATGGTATGTTCTTCCATTTGTTTGTGTCCTCTTTTATTTCACTGAGCAGTGGTTTGTAGTTCTCCTTGAAGAGGTCCTTTACATCCCTTGTAAGTTGGATTCCTAGGTATTTTATTCTCTTTGAAGCAATTGTGAATGGAAGTTCATTCATGATTTGGCTCTGTGTTTGTCTGTTATTGGTGTATAAGAATGCTTGTGATTTTTGCACATTAATTTTGTATCCTGAGACTTTGCTGAAGTTGCTTATCAGCTTAAGGAGATTTTGGGCTGAGACAATGGGGTTTTCTAAATATACAATCATGTCATCTGCAAACAGGGACAATTTGACTTCTTCTTTTCCTAACTGAATACCCCTGATTTCTTTCTCTTGCCTAATTGCCCTAGCCAGAACTTCCAACACTATGTTGAATAGGAGTGGTGAGAGAGGGCATCCCTGTCTTGTGCCAGTTTTCAAAGGGAATTTTTCCAGTTTTTGCCCATTCAGTATGATATTGGCTGTGGGTTTGTCATAAATAGCTCTTATGATTTTGAGGTACGTTCCATCAATACCGAATTTATTGAGCGTTTTTAGCATGAAGGGCTGTTGAATTTTGTCAAAAGCCTTTTCTGCATCGATTGAGATAATCATGTGGTTCTTGTCTTTGGTTCTGTTTATATGCTGGATTATGTTTATTGATTTGCGAATGTTGAACCAGCCTTGCATCCCAGGGATGAAGCCCACTTGATCATGGTGGATAAGCTTTTTGATGTGTTGTTGAATCCGGTTTGCCAGTATTTTATTGAGGATTTTTGCATCGATGTTCATCAGGGATATTGGTCTAAAATTCTCTTTTTTTGTTGTGTCTCTGCCAGGCTTTGGTATCAGGATGATGTTGGCCTCATAAAATGAGTTAGGGAGGATTCCCTCTTTTTCTATTGATTGGAATAGTTTCAGAAGGAATGGTACCAACTCCTCCTTATACCTCTGGTAGAATTCAGCTGTGAATCCATCTGGTCCTGGACTTTTTTTGGTTGGTAGGCTATTAGTTATTGCCTCAATTTCAGAGCCTACTATTGGTCTATTCAGGGATTCAACTTCTTCCTGGTTTAGTCTTGGAAGAGTGTAAGTGTCCAGGAAATTATCCATTTCTTCTAGGTTTTCCAGTTCATTTGCGTAGAGGTGTTTATAGTATTCTCTGATGGTAGTTTGTATTTCTGTGGGGTCGGTGGTGATATCCCCTTTATCATTTTTAATTGCGTCGATTTGATTCTTCTCTCTTTTCTTCTTTATTAGTCTTGCTAGTGGTCTGTCAATTTTGTTGATCTTTTCAAAAAACCAACTCCTGGATTCATTGATTTTTTGGAGGGTTTTTTGTGTCTCTATCTCCTTCAGTTCTGCTCTGATCTTAGTTATTTTTTGCCTTCTGCTAGCTTTGGAATGTGTTTGCTCTTGCTTCTCTAGTTCTTTTAATTGCGATGTTAGAGTGTCAATTTTTGATCTTTCCTGCTTTCTCTTGTGGGCATTTAGTGCTATAAATTTCCCTCTACACACTGCTTTAAATGTGTCCCAGAGATTCTGGTATGTTGTATCTTTGTTCTCATTGGTTTCAAAGAACATCTTTATTTCTGCCTTCATTTCGTTATGTACCCAGTAGTCATTCAGGAGCAGGTTGTTCAGTTTCCATGTAGTTGAGCGGTTTTGATTGCGTTTCTTAGTCCTGAGTTCTAGTTTGATTGCACTGTGGTCTGAGAGACAGTTTGTTATAATTTCTGTTCTTGTACATTTGCTGAGGAGTGCTTTACTTCCAATTATATGGTCAATTTTGGAGTAAGTACGATGTGGTGCTGAGAAGAATGTATATTCTGTTGATTTGGGGTGGAGAGTTCTATAGATGTCTATTAGGTCTGCTTGCTGCAGAGATGAGTTCAATTCCTGGACATCCTTGTTAACTTTCTGTCTCGTTGATCTGTCTAATGTTGACAGTGGAGTGTTGAAGTCTCCCATTATTATTGTATGGGAGTCTAAGTCTCTTTGTAAGTCTCTAAGGACTTGCTTTATGAATCTGGGTGCTCCTGTATTGGGTGCATATATATTTAGGATAGTTAGCTCTTCCTGTTGAATTGATCCCTTTACCATTATGTAATGGCCTTCTTTGTCTCTTTTGATCTTTGATGGTTTAAAGTCTGTTTTCTCAGAGACTAGGATTGCAACCCCTGCTTTTTTTTGTTCTCCATTTGCTTGGTAAATCTTCCTCCATCCCTTTATTTTGAGCCTATGTATGTCTCTGCGTGTGAGATGGGTCTCCTGAATACAGCAGACTGATGGGTCTTGACTCTTTATCCAGTTTGCCAGTCTGTGTCTTTTCATTGGAGCATTTAGTCCATTTACATTTAAGGTTAAGATTGTTATGTGTGAACTTGATCCTGCCATTATGATATTAACTGGTTATTTTGCTCGTTAGTTGATGCAGTTTCTTCCTAGCCTCGATGGTCTTTACATTTTGGCATGTTTTTGCAATGGCTGGTACCGGTTGTTCCTTTCCATGTTGAGTGCTTCCTTCAGGGTCTCTTGTAAGGCAGGCCTAGTGGTGACAAAATCTCTAAGCATTTGCTTATCTGTAAAGGATTTTATTTCTCCTTCACTTATGAAACTTAGTTTGGCTGGATATGAAATTCTGGGTTTAAAATTCTTTTCTTTAAGAATGTTGAATATTGGCCCCCACTCTCTTCTGGCTTGGAGAGTTTCTGCCGAGAGATCTGCTGTGAGTCTGATGGGCTTCCCTTTGTGGGTAACCCGACCTTTCTCTCTGGCTGCCCTTAAGATTTTTTCCTTCATTTCAACTTTGGTGAATCTGGCAATTATGTGTCTTGGAGTTGCTCTTCTCGAGGAGTATCTTTGTGGCGTTCTCTGTATTTCCTGGATTTGAATGTTGGCCTGCCCTACTAGGTTGGGGAAGTTCTCCTGGATGATATCCTGAAGAGTGTTTTCCAACTTGGTTCCATTTTCCCCCTCACTTTCAGGCACCCCAATCAGACGTAGATTTGGTCTTTTTACATAATCCCATACTTCTTGCAGGCTTTGTTCATTTCTTTTTCTTCTTTTTTCTTTTGGTTTCTCTTCTCGCTTCATTTCATTCATTTGATCCTCAATCGCTGATACTCTTTCTTCCAGTTGATCGAGTCGGTTACTGAAGCTTGTGCATTTGTCACGTATTTCTCGTGTCATGGTTTTCATCTCTTTCATTTCGTTTATGACCTTCTCTGCATTAATTACTCTAGCCGTCAATTCTTCCACTTTTTTTTCAAGATTTTTAGTTTCTTTGCTCTGGGTACGTAATTCCTCCTTTAGCTCTGAGAAATTTGATGGACTGAAGCCTTCTTCTCTCATCTCGTCAAAGTCATTCTCCGTCCAGCTTTGATCCATTGCTGGCGATGAGCTGCGCTCCTTTGCCGGGGGAGATGTGCTCTTATTTTTTGAATTTCCAGCTTTTCTGCCCTGCTTTTTCCCCATCTTTGTGGTTTTATCTGCCTCTGGTCTTTGATGATGGTGATGTACTGATGGGGTTTTGGTGTAGGTGTCCTTCCTGTTTGATAGTTTTCCTTCTAACAGTCAGGACCCTCAGCTGTAGGTCTGTTGGAGATTGCTTGAGGTCCACTCCAGACCCTGTTTGCCTGGGTATCAGCAGCAGAGACTGCAGAAGATAGAATATTTCTGAACAGCGAGTGTACCTGTCTGATTCTTGCTTTGGAAGCTTCCTCTCAGGGGTGTACTCCACCCTGTGAGGTGTGGGGTGTCAGACTGCCCCTAGTGGGGGATGTCTCCCAGTTAGGCTACTCAGGGGTCAGGGACCCACTTGAGCAGGCAGTCTGTCCGTTCTCAGATCTCAGCCTCCGTGTTGGGAGATCCACTGCTCTCTTCAAAGCTGTCAGACAGAGTCGTTTGCGTCTGCAGAGGTTTCTGCTGCTTTGTTGTTGTTGTTGTTGTTGTTGTTGTGTAGCTGTGCCCTGTCCCCAGAGGTGGAGTCTACAGAGACAGGCAGGTTTCCTTGAGCTGCTGTGAGCTCCACCCAGTTGGAGCTTCCCAGCAGCTTTGTTTACCTACTTAAGCCTCAGCAATGGCGGGCGCCCCTCCCCCAGCCTCGCTGCTGCCTTGCCGGTAGATCACAGACTGCTGTGCTAGCAATGAGGGAGGCTCCGTGGGCGTGGGACCCTCCCGGCCAGGTGTGGGATATGATCTCCTGGTGTGCCTGTTTGCTTAAAGCGCAATATTGGGGTGGGAGTTACCCGATTTTCCAGGTGTTGTGTGTCTCAGTTCCCCTGGCTAGGAAAAGGGATTCCCTTCCCCCTTGCGCTTCCCAGGTGAGGCGATGCCTCGCCCTGCTTCAGCTCTCGCTGGTCGGGCTGCAGCAGCTGACCAGCACCGATCGTCCGGCACTCCCCAGTGAGATGAACCCAGTACCTCAGTTGAAAATGCAGAAATCACTGGTCTTCTGTGTCGCTGGCGCTGGGAGTTGGAGACTGGAGCTGTTCCTATTCGGCCCAATCCTAGCACTTTGAGAGGCCAAGGTGGGCAGATCACTTGAGGCCAGGAGTTCGTGACCAGCCTAGTCAACATGATGAAACCCCATGTCTAAAATACAAAAAATTAGACTGACATGGTGGCCCACGCTTGCAAACCCAGCTACTGTGGAGGCTGAGGCAGGAGAATTGCTTGAACCTGGGAGGCAGATGTTGCAATGAGCCGAGATTTTGTCACTGCACTCCAGCCTGGGCGACAAAGCAAAACCCTATCTTGAAAAAATAAATAAATAAATAAAGGAAGAGCTAATTATCTCTCCTAGTGATTCTCGTGTGTGTGTGTGTGTGTGTGTGTGTGTTCAAAGTAGGAATGAAAATGAGAGTTAACACTTTACTCTGGCCTCAGAAATACCCGAAGAAGTTTACATGTATACATCAATTCATTTAATTATTTGAGCAGTATTTAGATTAGTGCAAAATGAAAGTAATAGCAAAAAACTGCAATTATTTTTGCACCAACCTAAACATCAGGAAGGTACCATTATTATCTCCATTTTACAGTGGAGACTTAAAGGCTTAAGGAATGTGCTCATGATCTTTCAGCAAGTAGAAGAACTGGAGTTTGAATCTAACTTAACTGTACTTAACAAATATGCCATAAACTGCCTCCCTGTTTCACTATTCTTCAGTGGAAGCACAGTTGTTTTGAAAGGCCAAGACTGCATTACTGTGGCAAGAGTGAAGGTTTTAAAGGAAACTGTTCAAAGTCAGTTTCTTTGAGACTTGAGAAACAAAATATGATTGCTTTAAAACTTAGATCTAAATTTTTAAAAAAATACTACTTTTGTTATGTACATCAATTTTTCATGTAGATAAATATACTTTTTAATTGAAGATTTATTTTCAACCAATATTGAGTTTTGACCACTGTTCAAATTTTTTCTGCCCTTAACTGTAGATTAGCTCAAACTTTGTGTTTGAATAAAAGCCTTGAGTTGTTAAAAAAAACAAAAAAACAAAAAAACAAAAAAAAACTCCTTAGCCTCTTGAGCAAAAGGAGTTTTTAGGACCCCAAAAGTAAAGGAGATATATGGGGCCCGAAATTACATTGTAATGCTTGGTTAGGATCAAGTTCTAAAAAACTCTCGAAAACATATAAGGATATGTTATTCAAACAGTCTTTCAGAGCTATCCAGAGATTTTAAGCAGTGGACTTGCAATATGTAATTAGGCTCCCTACTTATGATTATATGTAGGCTTAGCTACAAGAATGCATTGACCAGTATGTTGATCACCCTCTTATACCTAGTGTTTCACAGACAGTGTTATTAAATTTGAAATAATAAATCAATTAATAGCACAAAGAAAGCTTGAAAGAAGAAATAGGAGAGTATATGAAAGATGAAAAAGGCCTGACCTGAATTGGTGGTAGTGAGGTGAAGAGAAGGAAACTAACAAGAAAATCTTTATAGTCCGGTGAATCATGTTGATTTAGGTTTTTAGACATCTCCTCATTCATTCTCAAGTTTGCTTTACCTCTTTCTCTGCCACTGCCTCTCTGCTGTCATGAAAAAGAACACTGAGGTTAAATTCAGAGTAACTTATCTCCTAGTTGCTATGCATTAGGTAATGAGGCTATGAATTTTCGTTGGGCCTTAGTTTCCATACCTCTGAGATGAGTTAAAGTAATACTTAACTTGAAGGGTATTTATGAGGCTTGTCATATGTGAAAAAAGTGGAACAAAGCATTCAATGATTTGCTTGATCTGAATATAATTTATTATGAAGGAAGTGCAATTTAACTTGCAGTCAATACAAAACCCTTGTGAAAATAAGCATAACACAGCTATTTTTACATGTGTGTCCATAAAGTACACTTTGTTAAAATTTTAAAACATAAGAATAATATTTATAGTGTAAGCAAAACTTAAGTTCCAAATTGTGGGAATATGAAAAGTTAAAAATTTGTGTCACTTTAAAAAGGTAGCTTGATTTATTCAAGCTTAAAATAATTAGTGAGGCAGAACTAAAAAACAAATTATAAAAACTATTCTAAAACTCATACGGAACCAAAAAAGAGCCCAAATAGCCAAAGCAATCCTGACCAAAAAGAGCAAAACCAGAGACATCACAATACTGGACTTCAAACTATGCTACAGAGCCACAGTAACTAAACAGTATGGTACTGGTACAAAAGCAGACACATAGACCAATGGAACAGGATAGAGAACCCAGAAATAAAGCCGTGCACCTACAATCATCTGATCTTCAATGAAGGTGGCAATAACAAGCAATGGGGAAAGGACTCTCTATTCAATAAATGGTGCTGGGATAACTGGCTAGCTATATGCAGAAGACTGAAACTGGACCCACACCTTTTACCATATATAAGACTTAACTCAAGATAGATTAAAGACTTAAATGTAAGACCTAACTATAAAAAAATCCTAGAAGAAAATCTAGGAAATACAATTCTGGACACTGGCTTTGACAAATAATTTATGACTAAGTCCCAAAAAGCAATTGCAACAAAAACAAACACTGACACATGGGGTCTCATTAAATTAAAGAGCTTTTGCACAGCAAAGGAAACTATTAACAGCATAAACAGGCAACCTATAGAGTGAGATAAAATATTCACAAACTGTATTTGACAAAGGTCTAATATTTAGAACCTATAAGGAACCTAATTCTACAAGCAAAAAGCGAATAACCCCATTAAAAAATGGACAAAGGACACGAGCAGATATTTCTTAAAAGAAGACACATATGCAACCAACAAAGATATTAAAAACTGCTCAATATCACTAATCATCAGAGAAATGCAAATCAAAACCACAATGAGATACTATCTCCTACCAGTCAAAATGCCTATTATTAAAATGTCAAAACTTAACAGATGTTGCTGAGGTTGCAGAGAAAAGGGAACACTTATACATGTTGGCAGGAATGTAAATTAGTTCAGCCACTGTGGAAAGCCATTTGGAGATTTCTCAAAGAACTTAAAACTATCATTCAACCCAGGAATCCCATTACTGGGTGTATACCCAATAGAAAATAAATCATCCTACTAAAAGACACATGCACTTGAATGTTCATTGCAGCATTATTCACATTAGCAAAGGCATGGAAGCAACCTAGATGCCCATCAACCATGGACTGCATAAATAAAATATGGTACATGTATACCGTGGAATACCTTGCAGCCATTAAAAAAGGATGAAATCATGTCCTTTGCAGTAACATGAATGCAGCTGCAGGCCACTATGCAAAGCAAATTAACTCAGAAACTGAAAACCAAAGACTGCATGTTCCTACTTGTCAGTAGGAACTAAATACTGAGTACATGCAGACACAAAGATGAGAACAGTAGATATTAGGAAGTACTAGATGGGGGAGGGTGGGAAAGAGGCAAGAGTCAAAAAACTATCTAGTACTATGCTCACTACCTGAGTGACAGAAGTATCCCTACACCAAACCACAGCAACATGAAATTTACCCACATAACAAACCCACACATGTACCCTCTGAACCTGAAAAAAAAGAAAAAACAACGAAAACAACAATAACTATAACAACAAATTAGTTAGGTGATTAGAAGTACAGGCTTTAGACCATGATGGGCCTAGTTTTGTCATTAGTAGAATACGTGGAGAAACAGCAATTGCACATGGTTACTGTAAAGATTAAAAATATATGCTTTATTGAGATATAACAAATGCTCAATCAATACTACTTTTTTGGATCTGAAGTTAATATATATTATCTTTTCAAAATCATATCAATTTTTAGAATCCTAGCTGATACATTTTTGAATATTTATTTTACTAAAGTGACTTACGATGACTCCACATAACATTGTCTGCAGAACTATGGTACCAATGCACAGGTGTTTTGTTTCATGTGAATGTATCTTCTGAGCCTAGGTCATTACTGATGGAGTTCCTGTTACCAGTTATGTCAGCTTTGACATAGTTCAAAGGGCATATGTAGAAGCACTTCAAAAATAATTTCATAATCCTAAAGCTTTGTTGGTTGTAAGTTTAGTTTCTGTGTTCCTTCCATACTATTTTTTGAAATGTTTGTATTTTTTACCAAAAGACTTTTGTTTCTCAAAAACATAAACTCTATTTCTATAAACTAAATTAAAATCTATAAACATGATGAAATTCTAGCCCTAAACACGCACATTATTCTTATGTTTTAAATCATTCATAAAATTTTATATGACCAGAATGGCCCACAAAAGGTAAATCCATAACTACTTTCTGTATTTTGTCTGTTATCACTTGAGATAAAATATTGCAGCTTTTGTATTTCTTTTCTTAGAATATATCCATACCACACATTAGTAGGGAATCTTGTTTGAGGAATTCTTTCACAAATTTAAGTTTTGGCTAACAAAAGAGTACAAGGGATGACATTGTTATGCTTTACATTAGTGATTCTCTATCTAGGCCATATAGTAACATCACCTGAGAACTTGTAAGATACACTTCTTCCATCAGAACCATCCAACACCAACTTAAATCTGAATTCCAGGGGTGAGTCCCAAACATGGAACTTTTTCTTATCTTAGTTTCTCAGATGGTTCTGATTTACAGAGAAAAAGTCACTGCTTTACACTTCAGAACCCTCACAAACATGACTAATATTTTTTATTTCAGATTTTAGACAATGCTACACCTACACAGGTTTAAGTCTTCCCACTTTCAGTCCTTTCCCCAACGTTTGACTCTTACACATTTTGTTTGTTTGCCACAGGGTTGCTGCACACAGTTGGCACATTGTGCACTGGACAATGGAATCTGGCTAACCAGGCATTGGGAGAAATGGAAATCCAACCCCCTGAATGCTCACAACCGTGCAATCTACCATTCCCCCCATGAATGGATGCCCTTGTCCAACTTACTGCATGGACTAGCTGCAGTTCTGTGAATATAAATGCTAATTTGTAAATTTCTGTTTTGTTTTCTAGTGAGTTTTTTTTTTTTCAAAAATTCAATTTGTAGCCAAATTGTACACGTAGAAACAAACAGAAATAATCAGTTAAGTCAATAAGGATTTGTTTATTTGGTTTTATGGTATTTTTCTATACCAATTGAATTTCTTTATTAATAAAGGAATTTACAACTTGTAGTTCAAAAAGTAGTTGTAAAATATTAGAAAACGCATTGGACTAGGAAATAGAAATCCAAACACTAGTTGCTGGCCTTGTGATTGTGTACAAATCACTTGAGTCTCTAAGCCTTAGTTTCCCCAACTTTGAAATGAGAGAAAAATATATGTTTTCTGGTCATTCACAGGATTATTATTAGAAAAAAAGTGTTTCTGAATACTTCTTTTTTTTTCGACACAGTGTCTTGCTCTGTCACCCAGGCTGGAGTGCAGTGGCACGATTTCGGCTCACTGCAAACTCCACCTTCCAGGTTCATGCCCTTCTCCTGCCTCAGCCTCCCGAGTAGCTGGGACTACAGGCCCCCACAAAGCTCCGCTTTCCAGGTTCATGCCATTCTTCTGCCTCAGCCTCCCGAGTAGCTGGAACTACAGGCACCCACCACCACACCTGGCTAACTTTTTGTATTTTTGGTACAGATGGGTTTTCACCGTGTTAGCCAGGATGGTCTCAATCTCCTGACCTCATGATCCACCCACCTTGGCCTCCCAAAGTGCTGGGATTACAGGCGTGAGCCACTGCCCCTGGCCTCTGAATACCTTTTATAAAATACTATGTTCTTGAAAGTTCCCTGCTCAAAAGGCCTTCAATGGGTTCCAATTGCATGTGAATTGAGCTTGGCTGACAAGGACAATTACCAGGAGATTGTAAGTCTTTCTACCTCACCCCTCAGAGATTTCAGTTCTAATTTAGTGGGGCTGTGATGAGACCAAGAAATTCATATTTTTGAAAGCACACTTGAAGATTTTGAATATTAATCAGATTTAGACAGTATTCAACTATACAACATAAAAGTGAGGATGAGGCATAAGGAATAACAAGGCTGGGGCATTATAGAAACTGAAAGCCCTTTGCAAGTTACCCTTACTTCCAGACCCCACCCTATCCTGCTGCTTTCAGGAACCATTCAGGATTAATAAATCTCAGTTGAGATCCAGAGATGTGTCATTCCTCATTATTTTAATTACTCCTTCCTTCTGTAACCTGGCTAGGCACCACTACTTCAGTGTATACTTTTTAATAAAGCTTTATTCCAAAGCCTGTCATTCAAGGTCATCTGTGATTGGCAATGACCTGCCTTCCCAAGTTTATCTTCTACTACTAATCCTCATATATCCCACAGTCCAGCTAAACCCAGCCAAATTCATTTTCCTGAAAAGAACCTAAATCTTCCAACCTCTTTCTCTTTGTACCTTCCTTCCTGTAGATTGCCCTTCCACCTTTACATGGAAAGATTTAGATTTTTGAGTTTGAAGTTCACAGAATTGATGTGGGAGGGGTTAAAGCAAGCCAATTTTAAGAAAATGTATATAAAATTAGGTACAACAGTAGTTATATATTTAGAAGGGATCCATACAGGTGAGAAGTTCTAAAGCTTAACTTCATTAACTTTAAAGTAAATACATTTTTAATTGTTTTGAAACTGTATGGACCCTTCCAGACCTAACTGTAAAGCTGCCTCCCAGCAGGCACTTTATCTGATCTTCCTTAATACATTCTACAATGTGTGTCGATTTCTGTCTTCTGGAATTTACCATATCCATTCTTGTAGAGTGTTGTAGTCGGGCAGGGTAGTATCATAAAGGATTAACCAATAACACTTTTTCTACAACTCCTTGAATCTGTGGCTTCCCACCAGTTCAGAAAGCTGATATAATGCACAGTTATAGCTATGAGAAGTGTCCTACAGCACATTACAAAAAATCTAGAAACAGTTCTTGGCTTTTTAATTTAGCCATTCTTGTATAAGGACAGCCAGAAATAACTGTACAGAGAAGTGACTACAATCCATTCACATATGCTCCATTCAGTCCAAACTAAATGAACCCCCAACTTAATCACCCTTATCAGACTCCATCTCACACTCCTGATAAGACAGGCAATAGAAATGAAAAAGCACTGATATGGTTAGGCTTTGTGTCATCTTGAATGATAATTCCCATAATCCTCATGTGTCAAAGGAGATACCAGGTGGAGGTAATTGGATCACAAGGGTGGTTTCCCCATGCTGCTCTCATAATAGTGAGTGACTTCTCCCGAGATCTGGTGGTTTCATAAGCCTTTGGTAATTCCTCCTGCATTCATTATCTCTCTTGCCACCTTGTGAAGGAGGTGCCTTGTTTCCCGTTTGCCTTCTGCCATGATTGTTAAGTTTCCTGAGGCCTCCCCAGCCATGCTGAATTGTGAGCCAAAAATCTCTTTCCTTTATAAATTACTCAGCCTCAGGCAATGTATTAGTTCATTTTCTCTCTGCTGATAAAGACATACCTGAGACTGGGCAATTTACAAAAGAAAGAGGTTTAATTGGACTTACACTTCCACATGGGTGGAGAAGCTTCATAATCATGGCAGAAGGCAAACAGGGGCAAGTCACATCTTACATGGATGGCAGCAGGCAAGAGAAAGAGAGAATTTATGAAGGGGAACTCCTCTTTTTAGAACCATCTGATCTCATGAGACTTATTACCTATCATGAGAACAGCATGGGAAAGACTTGACTCCATGATTCAATTACCTCCCACTGGATCTCTCCTATAAGACATGAGAATTCAAGATGAGATTTGGGTGGGGACACAGCCAAACCATATCATTCTGCCCCTGGTCCCTCCTGAGTCTTATGTACTCACATTTCAAAACCAATTATGCCTTCCCAACACTCCCCTAAAGTCTTAATTCATTTCAGCATTCACTCAAAAGTTTACAGTCCAACATCTTACTTGAGACAAGGCAAGTCCCTTCCACCTATAAGCCTGTAAAATCAAAAGCAAGTTAGTTACTTCCTAGATACAATGAAGGTACAGGCATTGGGTAAATAGAGCCATTCCAAATGGGAGAAATTGGCCAAAACAAAGGGGCTACAATGCATGTCCGAAATCCAGCCGGGCAGCCAACTCTTAAACCTCCAAAATGATCTCCTTTGACTGCATGTTTCATATTTAGGTTATGCTGATGCAAGAGGTGGATTCTCATGGTCTTGAGCAGTTCTGCCCCTGTGGCTTTGCAGGGTACAGCCTCCCTCCTGGCTGCTTTCATGGGCTGGCATTGAGTTTCCATGACTTTTCCAGGCACACAGTGCAAGCTGTCACTGGATCTACCATTCTAGGTTCTGGAAGACAGTGGCCCTCTTCTTACAGTGCCAGCAGGCAGTGCCCCAATAGGGACTCTCTGTGGGGGCTCTGACCTCACATTTCCCTTTCACATTGCCCTAGCAGAGGTTCTCCATGAAGGCCCCACCCCAGCAACTAACTTCTGCCTGAGCATCCAGGCATTTCCATACATCTTCTGAAAAATGGGTGGAGGTTCACAAACCTCAGTACCTGACTTCTGTGCACCCAAAGGTTCAACACCATGTGGAAGCTGCCAAGGCTTGGGACTTGCACTATCTGACCATGGCCCCAGCTGTACATTGGCCCCTTCCAACCATGGCTAGAGTGGCTGGCACACAGGGCACCAAGTTCCTAGGCTGTACACAAAATGGGGACCCTGGGCCCAGTCCAAAAAAACACTTTTTCCTCCTAGGCCTCCTGGCCTGTGATAGGAGGGGCTGCTGTGAAGACTTCTGACATGCACTGGAGATAGTTTCCCCATTGTCTTGGGAATTAACATTCGACCCCTCATTACTTATGCAAAGTTCTGCAGCCAGCTTGAATTTCTCTTCAGAAAATGTGATTTTCTTTTCCATCACATTGTCAGGCTGCAAATTTTCCAAACTTTAATGCTCTGCTTCCTTTGTAAAATTGAATGCCTTTAACAGCACCCAAATCACCTCTTGAACATTTGCTGCTTAGAAATTTCTTCTGCCAGATACCCTAAATCATCTCTCTCAAGTTCAAAGTTCCACAAATCTCTAGGACAGGCGCAAAATGCCACCAGTCTCTTTGTTAAAACATAACAAGAACCACTTTTGCTCCAGTTCCCAACAAGTTCCTCATTTTTATTTGAGAGCACCTCGGCCTGTACTTTATTGTCTATATTGCTATCAACATTTTCGCTAAAGCCATTTAACAAGTCTCTAGGGAGTTCCAAACTTTCCCAGATTTTCCTGTCGTCTTCTAAGCCCTCCAAACTGATCCAACCTCTGCCTGTTATGCAGTTCCAAAGTCACATCCATATTTTTTGTTCTGTTTTTAGCAATCCCTCACTCTATTGGTACCAATTTACTGTATTAGTTCATTTTCTCACTGCTAATAAAGACATACCCAAGACTGGGAAATTTACAAAAGAAAGAGGTTTAATTGGACTCATAGTTCCACATGACTGGGAAAGCCTCACAGTCATAGCAGAAGTCAAGGAGGAGCAAGTCATGTCTTACATGGACGGCAGCAGGCAAAGAGAGAGAGAGCTTGTTCAGGAGAACTCCTCTTTTTAAAACCATCAGATTTCATGAGACTTATTCACTATCATGAGAACAGCACAGGAAATACTCACTCCCATGATTCAATTACCTTCCACCAGGTTCCTCCCACAACATGTGGGAATTCAAGAAGAGATTTGGGTGGGGACATAGCCAAACCTGTCAGGCAATTCTTTATAGCAGTGTGAGAATGAATTAATACAATCACAACTCAAAATCTTACCCCTCCCCCTATTTCACAACTCATCCTTTCACCACTAGTCCTCTACCATCTGAGCTGTTGTTTCTGTCCCCCCACCAGATCATAGATCTTACCCCTCTCAGGATCTCCAGACTGGCTTTACTTTGTTCTTTGGCCCCAGATATCTGTCTTATTTCTAAGAAATCTCAAGTTTTGAGTCAGTGGAGGAAGTCATAGTCCATCCTGTCACTAACTCTTATTTATTTATCCATTTATTTATTTATTTATTTTTAGACAGACTTTTGCTCTTGTCGCCCAGGTTGGAGTGCAATTGGCATGATCTTGGCTCACCGCAACCTCTGCCTTCCAGGTTCAAGTGATTCTCCTGCCTCAGCCTCCTGAGTAACTGGGATTACAAGCACGTGCCATCATGCCCGGCTAATTTTTGTATTTTTAGTAGAGACGGGTTTCTCCATGTTGGTCAAGCTGGTCTCGAACTCCTAACTCAGATGATCTGCTCGTCTCATCCTCCCAAAGTGCTTAGATTACAGGCGTGAGCCATGGCGCATGCAGCCTATTTTTTTTTTTTTTCATCTTTTAAGACCAAGTGAAATGCCACTGCTTCTTCAAAGCTTTTGGGAAATTTATTTATTTATTTTTCTTGGTTGATTTTTTTCATAGTGTTTTTATTCCCATTCCATTCCAAGCTCTCCAGATCCTTTTTGCTTTCCTTCCTCAGGGAGGATTAAGTTGCCAGGACCCAAGCAGTAGTTAGTCAAAAATGCTATATTTCTTGGATTTTAAAGAATTAAGTGTTAATCACAAACTCTATCTACATGAGCCATGCAAATAACCAGGGTGAAGGCGTATTAGTGTAACTTCCAACTGGCAAGTGTACACCCTGATTAAAGAACACAACTCCAAACAGTGCTCGTCAGATGGGCATGCCCCACATTTCCAGATTTTTGAAAAGAAGGTAAAAATCCGTATTTAATGACAAATCTCCTGAATTTTAAACAGAAAATCAAATACATGCGGATGAAAAGCAAACCTGTATGCTAATTGAAGCCCACAATCCACCAATTTGGAACCTTTTTCCTAAATGCCTACCAGAGAATTATGCTGAAATGATTGGCCATGGCTAGTAGCAATCACAGAGGAAAAATTTACCTGAGATGTAAACTGGGCAGAAAATGTGGATTGATTATATAGTAGCTGAGATCTTCATACCTTTCTCTGGAGTGGTGTGTACCAGGCCCCCTATCCTTGGCAAAATTAATTTTCTATGGCTACTGTAAAACTTACCACAATTTTGGTGCTTAAAACAACACAAATTGATTCTCTTATCATTCTGGCAGCCAGAGGTCTGAAATCAGTTTCATTCACTAGGTTAGAATCAAGGCGTTTGCTGCACTGGTTCTTTCTGGAATCTCTAGGAGAGAATGTGTTTCCCTGTCTTGTCTAGCTTCTGGAGCCTGCCTGCATTCCTTTGTTCATGACCCCTCCCTGGAGTCACCCCAAATTCTTTCTTCCATCATCACATCTGCTACTTCCTTCTTTGACTTGCTTATCACTCTCGTATATGTACCCTTGTGATTACATTGACAGCCCATCTGGATAATAAGGATAATGTCCCCATCTCCAAATCCATAACTTAATCACATCTGCAAGTTTCCTTTGTCACATTAGGTGACACAGGTTCCAGGGACTGGGATGTGTGTATCTTTCAAAGGGTCTTTTTTAGCTTACCTCTAAGCACCAAATTGCCAAAGAAAGTATTATATGGGTTTGGACAATGATAGATAAACCTGTCCCCCTTTTACAGGTAGCAAAGGAGCCTATTGAAGTTTCCTGTAACCCTGATGAAACTGGCCACCTAATAACAAGTGAGATAGGCTTTTCCTTCTGTCCACAGGGAGAAAGGCTGGAGAAGCATTTAACTTAATTTAAAGTGTGACACTTCCTTGCCTTTGTGAAGTAAGTTACGTATCTACTACAGGAATTCTGACTTCCTCGAAAGGAGCTTTCCTTTCCTCTGTATTCATTTGGACCCAACTCCATAGTCTACATACTCTACTGTAAAGCTTGCTACTTTTACTAAAATTGTGCTTATTTGTGTGTCTGTGTCCTGGACTAAAAGAGTTACTTTTTTATGTTAAAAACCATTCCCCAGGGCCAGGTATATTACATAAATATTAAACTGTATCGATAAGGAAATAAATAAGTTGCAAGGTAAGAGTATTGAACAATGCTCTAAACACTGTGTTTTGATTTTTCATTTTTATGCTTTACTAAAACACATAAGTGGAGAGAAAGATTGAAAGTCAAAAAACAGTTATTGAGGAGCCTGTCTTTATTTCACCTTCAAAACAACCTTCCAGAAGGGTTATTTGAATTTTTACAGATAAGACAATTAGGTAATTTATTCAAAACTATTTAGGGACTAAGTAGTAAAATTGGATGTCGAGTAGTTATTGTGTCGTTCTTGACACCGTATTTCTTTGACATTGCATTCTTTCCTATTTATTTAGAACATCATATTTATGTAGAATTTGTTCATCAGATCTTTTTTTGTAGTTTCCTGTGGATTGGTCAAATTATCGCTCTGTTTGATGAAAACAGTGCATGCTCCTTCTCCTTCCTGCTTTTTTCCTTTCCTCCAACTCCCATTGCCCCTTCAGGGATGAGGCACAGTTACTTCCTGGGGCCAAATGGAATCCTGCTGTGCGTGAACACAGGAAAGAAGCTGTGCTTCTTCCTTTCCTCGCTCCCTCTCCTGAATAAATCCTGGCTGCTCCGGGAGTGTTTATTCAGGCGAGCATTTCCACCCCACAGGGGAGAAAACCAGGCTCATTAAATCCTGAATAGTACTTAGTATTGCTTGGATAAATTTTTTAAAAAGAGGATTTAGTTTTGAGTATTAGAAAAAAAATATATGAACTGGCACATGAAATCATCTCCTCAGGGAAGTGTTGAAATCCATAAAATTTAAGTTACAAATTTTAGGAAATACGCCAAACAGGTAGATGCTGGCTGAAAAATGAAGTCCATCTCTAAATAAGATCTATTCCCATTTCCAGTGATTTTATAATTCATTCCTTATTTCTGACCTTAAAGTATATATTTGAGTCATCAGAGATTCTGGTTACAATTGCAAGTTCGCCCTGACGCCCAGACTGTTTTCTCATGTAAAGACAGCAAGCTTCCTTGCAATGCAGGATGAGATTGAACTCTCACTGAAATGTTCAGTGCTTATTGTTATAATTACTTCATTTCAAAATAATATGCTTTTTGTTATCTTTTAAATAACCAAGATATCAAATATAGTCCACTAGCTGTCATAGAGCTACACTTGTGAAATAAATGCACAAAATCACCTTGACAAATCTCAACAATACTCCCACCTTTTTTTTTTTTTTTTTTTTTTTTCTGAAGTGAAGTTGCGTGAACACAGCTCACTGCAGGGTCAACCTCCTGGGCTCAAGTGGTCTTCCAGCCTCAGCCTCCTGAGTATCTGGGACTACAGGCACACACTACCACCCTTGGCTAATTTTTTTTTTAATTACTATTTTCTCTAGAGACGGGGTCTCATTATATTGCCCAGGCTGGTCTCCAGCTCCTGGGCTTAAATGATCCTCATATCTCAGCCTCCCAAAGTGCTGGGATTATAGGCTTTAGCACACTGTGCCTAGCCAATCCTTCGCTTTTGACTACTGAAAAGAGCTGGTAGTCAACAGCAATTATTTCAACAAGATTTTGGTCGGATTTCTAACCTTCATAAATTCAAATTTCTAAGAAACTTCCTTCCTAGAGTTTTCCTAAAAGTCTATTTTTTAAAAAAAATTATAAGAACAAATATGTTTTAAGGTGTCTTCTTTTTCTTTAATACTTTTTAATTTTGTTTATAGTCTTATGTAACATCATTCCATCTGAAGATGATTTGTCATCGGTGTAGTCACTCATGATTTTGGAGTTTTTATTCTTCATGTAATTTTTAAGTAGCTTTTAATTCATCTTCATAATACTTGAAGAATTCTCATACATGACTTTTCTTCCAGAAAGACTCAGGGCCTAAATGGAATTAAATAGTTAGAAATTAAAGTCTGTGATAAATTTTATTTTGTTTATTATGAATGCTATCAATTGCTTAATGTTTAAATGATATGTAGGTTATAAATATACAAACAATTTCATAAATATTATTATTATATTATAACTGTATCTGTATTTTTCTGCCTTAAATTATTATTTAGTATTTAGAAACATATGCTGGTTCAAAAAGTTTTAATAAAATATTGAGCTAATAATCTTCCTATGATAATTATATTGTCAATGCTTTCCCCTCTTTTAACTATTTTAAAGTTTCTTCACAACTGTTTCTATACATAGAGCTAGAATTTTTCATAATCTTGAAATATTAGGTATAATTTACATTCTATATGACTGATAAAATTTTATCATATAAAGCAGAAAAGAAAATTTCACTCCACGTTACATCTAGAATGTTAACTACTACTTAAAAGTGAATATTAAGATATTACAAATTAATGTAAATGGCACACAGTCATCTTAATATCAGTGCTACCATGCTTTTAGATATGTTGTTAGCCTATGCAATCACATTAATGTCAATTATGCACAAATTCAAGGTTACCAGGAAAATATTATTGAAGTTGGCATTTGGTTATTTTTTACTTTCCAAAAACTGAAATTGCACCTGAAAAGCAGATTTTGGCCAGAGAGCAGATAGCAGAATATTGAGGCCAAATCCAAAACTGGATGCAACAGAAGTAATTTTATTAATCAGTAAGAAGGGGTAGTCAACACAATGGAAATTCTCATGTATAAAACTACTGACAAAAATGTTAAATGTTACTAGTTTGGAATGCAGAATAATAACATGTTTTACTGGCTTTATAATAGATACAGCCTAAGTTTGATGATGTCCTTTTTTTTAGAGACAGAGTCTGGCTCTGTCACCCAAGCTGAAGGCACCATCATAGCTCACTGCAGCCTTGAACTACTGGGCTCAAATGATCCTTCTGCAGCAGCCTCCCAAGTAGCTAAGACTACAGGCACATGCCACTGTACTGGCTAATTTTTTGTAGATACAGAGTATCACTTTATTGCTCAGCCTGTTCTCAGACTCCTGGCTTCAAGCAATTCTCCCGCTTTGGTCTCCCAAACGCTGTGATTACAGGTGTGAGCCACCATGCTCAGCCAATGATGTCATATTTTACTAATAGTTCAAAAATGCTATTAAAATACAAATCATGTAAATCAACTGCTCCCTTCATTTTGCAGCTTTTTAAAATAATGTTCTTCAAATTCAACCTCACTTCAAGCATTCCAGTGTTCATGTAACAAAACAAGTAACAAAAGTTATTAGAAGAAAATAGATCTTCTTAATGGGGAGAAGGAACTGGTAATTTCAATGCTCAAATATGTGTGTGTTGCCTACATACAGCAGATTCTCCAGCAATTAAAAATGGCCACTCAAAATGTCAGTAAACCAAGACATCTGTGTTTACGTAGTAAAACAAATTGGACTTCGTAACAGCCATGATAAAAAAAGGATATATATCATATCTATTGTGAATACTATCATGATGCCCTGGAGTTGCTTTCACTGACTCACAAAAGCCAATTGTTAAAAATCAGGAATTATGTGAGAAGCTGTTGAGGCACTGGTGACTTCAAATCAGTCATGGTGGGAATATATATACCATGATAATTGGAAAATCAGAGCTTCTTTTATTGTTCTTTCTGTAGGGGTGGTGATGTTTTAGCTTTCCTTTTCCACAAGCCATCTTACAAGTACACCCTTAACTACAACCTAAGGATTCAAATCAAATATTTAAAAAACTATCATAAACTTGACCTTGGGTCATATTTTCACAATTACATAAAATTCATAGATGCCAATTTATATTTCACTTTTCTTTGTTTTTGTATTCACAATTTGTTCTCTTTGCCCCTCATCAGAAAATGCTAGTAGCTTTTCTGCTTTTAAGTATGAATTTCATGGGATTTTTCATGCTATAACAAAGGCGAAAAACAATTTTTGATCAAAAGAAAAACATTTTAATGCTCAATACAACAGATGTTCAAAGACAGCTTTGGAGTAAACATCAGTACCATCTGGATGACCTGCCACCATCTGCAGATGGGAAATTGCTACTTAATAGTTTCTGTGAGAAGGACAGTGTAAAATATTATAGTATTTAAAATTAAATGATGTTTGCATACCCAAAGTTGATATCATTTTCAGATGTTCTTCAATTCACTTGTTATAATGATTTATTCCAGACATTACTTGAAAGGAAATAAAAGTAAATTTTTTATAATAGATTACAAGTTTATTAGTTACTGAAATTGACCATAAAGCCACATATAATTTTATCTTTTTTTAAAAAAAGATGTGATATGTAAGTATATATGTCTTGGACAAACAAAACAAAAAAGACTCCATCAAGATCTCGAATGAAATGCATTATTTATGTAAACTGCTTCATAGTTTTCACAAAAATAACCCCTTGATCTAGGTTCTGAAAGTTGTAAAGAAAAAGGTGATTATTATAATCACAGTGAAAAAATTCTCTATTTTAGTGTTCAGTAGTCCCTTTTGCCACTTTTTATTTCTTATTTATTTTTCCATCTAACAAGAAATAGATTCTTAATGGTGAGGAAGAATGAGGAAGAATTTTTAAAATTGGAGGAATCTTACTGAGACTGTGAGACCACAAAAAATAACAAGGTATGCAGCAACAAATATAAACAAACTTATCATCTAACATTCTAACATTTAGACTTTCAGCTAGAACTGTTATTTTATTTCTTTTTTATTTCTTTCTCCTTCTTCTTTTCTTTTCTTTCTTTCTTTCTTTTTTTTTTGAGATAGGATCTTGCTCTGTCACTCAGGATGGCGTGCAGTAGCGTGATTACAGCTCACTACAGCTTCGACCTCCCAGGCTCAAGGGATCCTCCTTCTTCAGCCTCCGAAGTAGCTGGGACTACAAACTCATGCCACCACAACCAGCTTATTTTTAATTTTTTTTGTAGAGATGGGGGCTTACCATGTTGTCCAGGCTGGTCTCAATCAAGCAGTCACCCACCTCTGCCTCCCAAAGTGCTGGGATTGTACTTGTGTGCCACTGTGTCTTATCCTAGATATGTTCTAATCTGTATGAAACTCTACCAACTCTTATTCAATAAGTATTTGAAAGATAAAGAACAATGAAAAATGGCAAATTTTAATTATTTGTATCTGTGACTTATTATTTAGAAAAGCTGTTTACAGAAAGTAGTGAATCAATTACATTGTTAGTAGTTTCCAAATGATGATGAGCATTCAAAAACATCCAATCTCTGAACAACTGTTTCTCTATTAGTGCAAGAAATGACATGTCTGGCAATTTAAAAATGAACTTGGCACACTTCGTAATATATAATTAATGTGCTGTCAATATGTATATGTAATGTGATATACAGTGAGTATGCATGCACATATGTACAAAACAACCATAAAGTCACCATACTTAAGCTCTCTCTAAATTATTAGCACTTGAGAGACGATTCCACATAAGGGGTCCTCAGGCACCTCCCTTCCCTAATTCTTTACACATAGGAGTCTTTCAATAATCATTTTATGAAAGAAGGAAGCAATGAATAAACAGTGAATGAAAACCTATTCAAGGTTGGATTTTTACCATTAAAACCACAACCACACACACAAACTCTGTATTACAAATTTTCCATACTATTTCATGTTTTAAAATGTGTCTCTAACTCAAAGATAGCATCAATGGCTGCATTCACAAAGCTGAATAACCAAAAAGTAGTCTGAAGAAAAAAATGATTCATTATGTTGTGCTTCGGTACCCTTACTTTAAAAAATATCTTACTCACAATTAGTTCCACTTACAACCAAGGCATCTAAAATACTATCTCTCAGTACTCTGGCCTCTAACCATTGTGAGAGAAGACAGGTAAACTACTCTTTTGCTGAAAAGTGTTATCCTCTATGGGATGAAAGAAATAGTGTTCAAACTCGAACAGTGCTTTCCTGTAAAGCCTGTGAAAACACTTTATGTCCTATAGGAACTGAATCAAAATCTCCTTTTGAGACCACAGGATATCATTCTGGTGAACTACAGTATCCCTTTCAGAGGATTATACACTATTTAACCGCATTCTTCAGATACACAAAGGAAGCTGTCTGAGTAAGAGAATCCTTGTTTTTTCACGGACACATCCAAAAGACTCTTCTCCTCAAACGAGGCTGGAAGCATTTAGGTTAATCAGTCAGTAGGTCAGTCTCTCAGGGTATTTTTACCTTATGCTAAAGTTGGTGACTATATTCAGATGATAAGAAAAAAAAAATCAAAATATGCTAACAGATTTAAGGAGATTAAAGATGTACAAATTTCAGAGACTTTTAAAAATTGGGGGTATTTTAGCAGTACTAATCTGCCTACGCTATTTCCCTTCTGAAGTCAAAATGCTTGTTCAGACCTCAAAACATTTACAGAAACTGTTTTATCTACCTGAGATGCATTTTTATCTGCTGTCTCTCTGACATTATTTATTCATGCTTCAAACCCCGGTTCAAATGTCACTCACTCTAATACATCTTCACGGATCAACCCTTCCCCTCTTAAGGTTGATTATTTATTTATTTAAGTATAATAGACTTTTATTTTTTAGAGCAGTTTTAAGTTCATAACAAAATTGAGTGCAAAGTACAGAAAGTTCCTTTATAATCCCTACCCTCACATATGTAAAACCTCACCTCCTCCACTATTGACATCCAGTACCAGAGGGTACATTTGTTTACACTTGAGGAACCTACATTGACATATCATTACCATCCCAAATCCATAGTTTCCATTAGGGTCCATTTTTGGTGTTGTACATTCTTTGTATTTTGAAAAGACATAATAATCAGAATAATGTATCCATCACCATAGTGTCATACAGAATAGTTTTGCTGCCCTAAAACTCCTCTATATTCTATTTGTTCCTCCCTTCCTGCTAACCTCTGCCAGCCACTGATCTTTTACCTTCTCCATAGTTTCTCCTTTCTCATTTCTCAGATTGTCATACAATTGGAATTGTAAAGTAGGTAGCCTTTGAGATTGGCTTCTTTTGCTTGATAATATGCATTTAAGGTTCCTCCATGCCTTTCAGGGTCTGGTGGCTAAATTCTTTTTAGTGCTGAATAGTATTCCATTGTCTACATACACTACGGTGTATTTATCCATGCACTACTTGAGGACATCTTGGTTGCTTCCAAATACTGACAACTAAAAATAAAGCACCTACATCCTGTGAGCATTTTTTGCAGATTATTTTTTAATAAATATATATAATGAGCTGCTACTTTCGGGCAAGCAGTATAGTAGATACTGGAATACATGTGACATCCGCTATTACATCAGTGCAACCTTTGAGAAGATAATGAGAAGTATGGAAGCTCCACGTGAAGCTAGCCATAATAATAACAAATCAGTGAATACAACAACACTTATAACACTGTAGTATATGTGCCAAGACACATTTCCAAGGGCTTGACATGAACACAATGTTTCATTCAATTATGTGACATTCTGAAAACTCATAACATGCATTCATAGATTTTCAAGGAAAAAGAAGGTTTCAAACAGAAGAAACAAAATCAACATTACAAATACCACAGAGAGGTCAAAAAAGAAAATCACTAAGAAACTTTTATTGAATTTTGTGATTGGAAGTTTATTAGTCAACTTAAGAAGAATGCTTAGGGGGCTGATAACAAAAGGCCGGCTGCAGCAGGTTTAGGAGTGAAATAACAAGGAGAAAGGATATAGAAAGGTAACTGTCACAAGAATCTCCTAATAAAATAATTGCAATAAAAATTAAGGGCAGCAAACACTGGTTGGATGCTTACTATTTTCCAGAAACTGTTTCTGTGTGTTAGCTATTATTCCAACCATTTTACATCTAAAAACTGAATTAACCATCACAATAAAACTGTAGATAAATGTTATCGCTTTCCTCAACTGACAGATGTGAAAACCACTGAAAGACAAAGGAGTTGAGTAATTTGCCCTATGTAACACAATTAGTCCCACAGAAGGGAGAATATAACCTCAGACAGTTGACTCAAGAGCCTCATGTCCACTTTGCTATACCAGTTGGCTTATCGTAATAAACATCCCGAGGTAAAAATTGCTCATGCTACTCCACGGACATCCTAATAGAGTCAATTTGAGCATTATCTTCCAGCACGATTACATTGTAATTTTTTTCTCACCTTTTCAACATTTCAAGTAATTGTTTCTGCCTCTTCACCCAACCCCTTAAGAATTTTCCCAAGTAATTTCATTCTAATTTATTTTAGGCCATTTTTCTGCACCATAGATACACTATGTAATCTAATGATATCACCTTTGCTAGTACTATTATAACATTTAACACCACCACTACTGAAATTTTCCTACAGGAAGGTCCCTTTGCTGTTTCAAAAAGAAATATCTTATTGAGAGAATCCAATGGGCCTATTTGAAAGTGAATATTTCTATGAAATAGATTACTTTTATTTAAATCATGCTTCATAAACTTTACATTGCATTGTGTTGGGGTCAGCACGGGCTTTGGAGTCAGATCTAATCAAGGTTACCACTTTCTGACTAAGGGATTTCAGATGGGTCTAACCGAATTTAATGATTTTTGTTTTTGTTTTTTAAAAATATACCATGTATACTTCATATAGAGAGCTAGAAATATCAAAAAGTGTAAATCTCTAAGAATAGGATTTGCAGTTTTTTACAGAATTCAATTTATATTAGATTGAATTATATTAAATGGACTTAAATAAATATGTCTTATTTCTGCTTTCTATCTAGAGCACTCATGGACATTGCCTCAGTGGATCAACACAACAGTCTCACAAGCTGAGTCTTATTTTCCAGATGAAGAAATTGAAGATCATAGGAGTTAAGTGACTTGCTACAATTTGGACGCTAGTGAGTCCAGGTGTTACAGGTATGAGACGGGCAGGAGCGGGTTCTCCCCTCAGTCCACTAGAAAGTCAAGTGATGGTTCAGCAATTATTGCATTTCCTCTCTAAAAGTGATAAATCGGTAGCCAGTGCCAGGGAGAGGCCAGTTCCGGATGGTCCACACCTGTTAACATTAAAGGGTTAATTAAAGGCAGACCCCAGGGAGGAAAAACTTCCTGGGCATATACAGTAAGAGACAAAAATGGCGAAGTATGATCTTTGGGGTACATGCCACTGGAAAAAGGGAAAAAAGCCTCAGATGGCCACGTGTATAACTCCTCAAACACACTGCATGTGCTTGCTTCCCAAGGGTAAGGAAAGCACTGGGTATGCGGGATACCCAACCTAAGGGAAGAATCATGGGAAAGACATGAGCCTACAAAGTCCTGGGATCAAGGCCTCCTTTTTGTTGTCTTCTCCTCTCTCTTGGACCTTCAGGTGCCCACTTGGGTTGTGAATTTTCCTTTTTTGCCTGTTCTAAAGCTTTTTATATAAATTTCCACTCCTGCTCTGAAACTCACCTTGGTCTCTTTTTCTGCTTTATGCCCCTCAGTCGAATTATTTCTTCTGAGGAGGCAAGGACTGAATATGCTATGGACCTGCATAGATATATCTGCTGCTGATAACTTGGGGTAACACAGGCTGTTCCACTGTTAACATAGAGAACTAGAATCTAACCCTGAATGACTCTTCAAGCAAACAAGGTCAGAGTGAGATTCAAATGTATTGACGATCTCTGAAAAACAAAAGCAAAAACAAACTCTGTCTCTATCTGTATATATATATTTATATATATACACATACCTATATATAGTATATATGTATACATTCATATTCAAAACATTCAGTTTTATTAATCTTGAATTCAACCCATTATATTTCTATATACACATTTTTTCTTTAACTGCATTTCTGTGCCTACTCTAAAATCCATTTTAAAAGATCTGAATAATGCAAACATTTCTGCAAATTACACTTCCCTAAAATCTATACTTATAAAATGTTTTGCAGAAAAATATAGCCCAATTTTTTAAATTGAATGCTTATGTCATATACTGTTTCTACAATGTGCTGATACTTCCATGCATTTTAAGATTAATATTAATAAGGCAATCTCAAATGTACTTTGCCACTCTACACTCTTAATTGTTGATTTGTCCTCGCTTGAATAGTCACAGAGGGTTTCTGTTCATTAGTTTTAATGTTCATTATTGGCCACTGAAAGAAAATAGATTTTACTTTATTTAAATAAATTAGGATTCTGTATTTTGAGGTTTTCCTCTATTCATTTGATGATGCTCAAATACTTTTCCTTATTATGTAAAGAGCATTGTATATTCTGTTTTTTCCCGTTTCTCATTACTTAAGGAAAGGATTTTCATTGCTAACATAGAGAAAATGTTTATAGATGTGATAGAAATAATGATCGTAAGGTTACCTTATAACAACATAAATTCCACCCAGAGATCCACAAACACTTCATTAATATTATTAATACAATTACGTACAGTTTTCATACCCAGAAAACCATCTAGATTAAAATGCAATCATCTTCATATAGTAATATTATCGATTTGCATTAACCACATTAAAGTTGCATAAATACATGAAACCACATCTTTAACTCATTTCTTGTGTAAAAGGTTTAGAAGTATCCCAAGCTTAAAGGAAAATAATAAATACTGAAAAATTGTTCCTTAAATATTTTTCTCACTTCATATCACCCTTATTTTTAAAGGTCTTTAATTTTTTATTTAATTATCTAAATATCTTGAATTACCAAAAACACATCTTTTTCACATTTTTGTTTTTCTGTATACTATGTATTTAAAAGAGCTGTTTCATGGTCACTGTTATCAAACATGCTAATTAGCCCTGTTCTTTTATAGCACTATTTTCCTAGCATTATTTTTTTTCTGGATAGCTCACTAGGGAAGATACTTTGTATCAGATGGATGTGTTTATGCATGATTCCCAGCAGGACTTCTGGAGAGTACATATTAGTTTCTCTTTCAAGAAGGGAGCTGATTTAATAGGCAGTGTCATGTTTAAAATTTAAAATTCTGTTTAATTATTAAGATCTGGTTGACACTGTCTGACTGACTTTCACTTTGGGCCCTGTACTATCACAGTGACATATAGTTCTGATTTCAAGGGAATTCTGTTTCATAGAAAGAACTCACTACTAGTCTTTGTAAAAATAGAGAAAGGAACTACCTGTGAGTAAAAAAACCAAAATATAACATGTTTATAGATGTAATAAAAGTAGTAATCTTGGGGGAAGAGGGAAATTAGAAAATGGTCTCCTCTGAACTCATGGCCTAGTGGATAAGTACAAACTGAACCTGGGCTCTGCTCATCTCATCCAGTGTGAAAGAACATGCACTTTCAAATCATATTTCCTTGTTGCAAATGCCTTTATCAAAACCAGGAAAATGATCAGTTTTGTTGTTGTAAAACCTATAATGTTGATTCAAGTACTCTTTTTAAAAAAAGAAAATAGTTTCATTGCAGGCCATCTTCCATGTGATGAGATTCTATTTTCCAATGTTGTTTTGTAAGGTCACATTCTCCCACATAAACAATGTTGTGCACCATCATCAGAATTATGCTGAATTTTAGGTCCAGTGTTACTCATTGTATCATCCTGGGCCAGTTATATCTGTGATCTTGTGTCTCCTGCAAGTGTGGAATAATATGAATCATACGTGGTTACTGTGAAAGTTAACTGAACAGAGTTGGTAAACTACCCAGCACCCGAGTTTGATGTATAAGGCAGAGACAGTCAGGTTCTAACATCAGGAGGCTCACCTGTGGAAATGGGTTCTTGGAAGTCCTTTTCTCTCATATTCTAACAATAATAAAATTGGTTGTTGTCACCATAACCCTCACAACTTAGCACCATTCCTTTTAATATATGTTTTAGTACATATCTTCTGGAGCTAGACTCTCAACAAATGTCTCTACTATTAACAAGAAGGACAACTTAAGTACACGTAAATTTTTTTAAAAGAGTTTTTTTTTTTAAATTTTAAAAAAATCCCTTTCTAACTTTCTTTATGCCATTTTCCCAACTCGTAAGTATTCAGAGCGCTGCTACTACTTCAAGTCTGTCACTAAATCTTTTCTTTTATTTTTCAGATGGAGTCTTGCTCTGTTGCCCAGGCTGGAGTACAGTGGTGCAGTCTTGGCTCACTGCAAACTCCACCCTCCGGTTTCAAGCAATTCTCTGGCCTCAGTCTCCCGAGTAGCTGGGATTACAAGTGTGTGCCACCACGTGCAACTAATTTTTGTATTTTTAGTAGAGATCAGTTTCACCATGTTAGCCAGGCTGGTCTCTAGCTCCTAACCTCTGGTGATCTGCCCGCCTCGGCCTCCCAAAGCGCATGAGCCACTGTGCCTGGTCTCTTACTAAAGCTTTCTGAAGAATTCCCTTCCCAAGCACTAGTCTCTAGTGTTTCAAATGATCTCCTTTATTCCTTTTCTCACATCAACAGAAGCCCCATTCTTTCAAAGAGTTGGTTTCAACTAGGTATTACAAAAAATTCATTTATTGAACTGATTCATGTGAACATATGAATGAGTCTTGGCTCCTTAAACTCATTTGTGGTTACATCAGAAAGAGAAGGAAGCTGTACAAAAAAAAAAAAAAAAATGTTTCATTGATAAACTTTTGGAGACATAACTCAAAAGAAAAAAAAACCACACATTTTCAAAGAGAAATCTTAGGTGAGGGCAAGAAGTGTCACCTTGAATCACGCCGGGAAATCTTTCCCTTCCCTGTAGTATAAAACCCTTAAACACTTTCCACTTTTCAAATTTAATAATAACTATTTTCTAAACAGCTCTGAATGTTTAGTTGTTTTTTTATAAACGGACTCCCACTAGGCAGCCCCAGGAGGTTTCAGAGGTAAAGGAAAGAGATGAAAGACCAGTGCCATTTGTGTGCTTGTGTTGCTTGCAAAGCAGGTGTTCATATACCAAGAAACCCTGCTCAAATTCTATGTAAGATAGCAGTATAATAAACTTAGGAACACGGTGTGCTATATAAAGCAAAGGCACCATCTAGCATCTCTGGGTTCACAGAGTGTATGTAGCATTTCTTTAAGCTGCTCACTTAAAGATTTCTGGTTTCAGGAAAACGTATTGATTCTCCCACCGTAACTCCTAGGTTATCTAAATTGTCCACCCTGTGATTTGGCTAGAAAAATAAGAAACTAAACATCCATTAGTAGAGACAATTCATGAATTTTGTAAAGTTACAAAAAATAATAATTGATACTGTAAACATGGTAAATGGATATTATTACCAGCTCGCACACAATTAGCTTAGTAAATTGGCTTTCAATAGGAGTCTCAACTTAAAGGGGAAATGCTAGGGTTGAATATGACTATAGTTTAACAGTTGCTTTCTTTAATTTTTTTGTCTCTGAAGAGCAACCATACCAGTGAATTGTTGAAACCCCATTAATTTGCTTGGCCAAATGTGCATCCTCAACTACCTAATCCAAAATTAGTCAACTAGTAAAAAACAGATGACTTTTAACAGACTGGCATTTTGAGCTGGTGTACAAAGGTGGATAGATTACAGCAATTCATTTAAATTTCCTGGTTCCATGTTAATAGTGCATGTTAATAGTGACGCAGAAACACCCTCTGATACTCACAGTGCGTCAGTCACACTAGAATGCATTCCCTCAGTTCCGGGAGCAAGGCAGCTTTTCAAGGCTGGGCACTAAACAGGGGAGCTTTGTGAGCGCCTAGACTCCTCTGCCGGCCACCTGCTCTTCCTCTCCTTGGCTTCCACATAAGTTGCTTGTTCCAATGATCCTGGCATGTGCTCAATGTCGTTTAGAACAAGATTAATACCGTGAGCTGACACGGCTTTCCTGGCAGCCCCTGTCATGTCTCTTCTCTAACACACTCTACTCACTTCCTATTCTAACATCACTGCTCACATCGCAGGGGGAAAAGGTCTCTCTGTCTTCATGCAACACTTCAGCTGAAAATCGCACAGTTACTGCAAGTTTCACCACTTTTGAGATACATACTATAATAAATAAATCCTGACATGATAGACCTGACGGGGAATTTAACAATAATATAGAAAGAAATATCCTCAGAAGTCTATTTATCCTGGCCCCAAATAGTCACTGTATGATATAATTCTATACAATGTTAGATTCTTAATTTGGCAGACTAGTGTTTCAGTCAAAGGAATATTTCATTCATTAAACTACTTTAACCTGTGGAAACACAAGGTGAAATGTTATCAATAAGGCAAATGATTGTGGGGTTTGACTAGAAATTAATCGCGATTATCTATAGGAAGAGCCAGTATTGACTGTGTCCAGTCGACCAATGGCTTACAACAAGTTATCACTATCACAGGAAACTGATGGATGTGGAGACGTGACAAACACTGTTATTGATTCTCTACTAAAAAGGATATTACAAATCAAATAAGCACAAAGCTGATAACACAGCTAATTGAAAAGAAGTAAGGAAGACAAAATCTCTTAGTGATCATGTCCTGGAGTGGAGAAAATGGCAGATGCTGATGTTGTTTCAGTGAATGTTAGCTTAGCTCAGAGGAGAATTTAAAGAGAGAAGGGCTGGAGCCAGGCACAGTGGTGTGCACCCATGGTCCCAGCGAGTCGAGAGGCTGAGGCAAGAGGATTGTTTGAGCCCAGGAGTTAGATGCTGCAGTGAGTCATGATCATGCCACTGCGCTCCAGGCTATGTGACAGAGCAATACCTTGACTCTTAATAAAAAAAATGTAGAGGGGTAGCTGCCTCATTAACAAATAACAGAAATTAATCCAGCAACCCAGCTATTCATTCATCCCCCAAAAAGTCAAATCTAACTGGAATGGGCCCTCCTTTGGTGGGAACTAGGTATAGATAATTTTATAACTACTCTCAGGAGATCCAACATGCAGCTAAGCTTCAGAACTAAAGATCTAGGCCAGGCGTGGTGGCTTATGTCTGTAATCCCAGCATTTTGGGAGGCTGAGGTGGGCAGATCACGAGGTCAGGAGAACGAGACCATCCTGGCTAACATGGTGAAACTCCGTTTCTACTAAAAATACAAAAATTTAGTTGGGCATGCTGGCGGGCATCTGTTGTCCCAGCTACTCGGGAAGCTGAGGCAGGAGAATGGCATGAACCTGGGAGGCGGAGCTTGCAGTGAGCCAAGATCACGCCACTGCAGTCCAGCCTGGGCAGCAGAGATAGACTCTGTCTCAAAAAAAAAAAAAAAAAAAAAGTAGTCATTTGTGTGAAATTTCTCAGTCAAATATTGGTGATTGATATGCACTGAATGAACAAGTGAATGAAGGCATTGCTTGAAGAACTGTTTATTTCAGAAACATTTAACATATGGCATCCTTCTTAAATTGGCTGCATAGATACAATGGTATTCTCTGTGCAGATTTAAGACAGCCAAAAATTTAGGTCATTTGAATTAGAGAACTAATATTCTCAGACTTTTCTGATATTTTCCTTTCAATGTATAAGTCAAAAACAGGAATGAATGCAAGTTGTACTATTCCAGGAAATTGCCTTCTCAATCCTGTAATCTTGTTTTTGGTAAAAAGCCTTGATTACATCATCTTTCCCAAAATACAAGGTTTCTATTGCAATAGCTCCAGCAGAATTGCTATTTAGGATAGTAGATGTTCAATTCTTTCTCTTTCCCAAGGTTGATGTGTACAAGTTTCACCTATTAAACAGTTTTCTATACATCATTTTAAGAAAAGTTTATCCAGAAGCAAAGAACTAACGCCAAGAGGAAATACTTTCTAATTTAACATGATGAATTCCTAAATGTTATTTGTATTTCTCTGCATATGCATCATCCTCTGCAATGGTAATTTTTAAATCCACATTTTCTTTATATATTCTTCAAAAACATTATTTTTTAAGGGTGCTGGAAGTACAGCTATGAATAGCACAGAAAAAGGCCTTGCCTTCAGGAAGATCACATTCAGCTGGAAGAGACAGATAATAACCTGGCAACTAACAAATGAATAAAAACAATCTTAAAAAATCTAATTTAAAACAGTGGTGTTCCTTTCTCCCTTGGGATGCCAAACTATTATATTTCAATGTATACATGCTTTCCTTTTTCAGCACCGTTAACAGTAACTTCACCAGAATAATATCTTACTTGATAGTGCTTTTTTTTTTTATTTCAAGAAGGATGTATTATCTCTTATTACTCAAAGAGGTTGTTTGCTTGTTTGTTGTATTTGTTTTCTTCATTCTGAAAGGATATGAGTTGTACAGAACTGAAACTTTTGCAAATTATTGCAACTTGGAGAATCAGCTGCTTTCTCTACCCCTTTGAGGAGCATTATCTGTCTCTTTTGTTCATACATCTGCCCTCATTCAAAAAAGTAATTTTCTTTGTTTACAACTGAATTAATCCAGCGTATATTTATTGGGTAGCTATTATATGCAAAAGTACACTATATGCTAAACCAAGTAGATTTGGTCTCTGCCCACATATACTGGACAGTTCACCAGAGGAGACAGGACATTATAAAAAGAAACACATATCAAAATGTGGCAAATACTATGAAAGTTCCTCTAAGAGAGTGTAACGGGAAAAGCTAACATAGACTTGGCAGTGAGGGAAGAACCTTTAAAGAAAAGTCTTTGCAAACGAAAGTGGGGTTTGGTGGAAGAATTCTCTGGGAATGGCCCTGAAGTGAAATAGAGCTTGGTATATTTGAAGAACTGAAAAGTAGGCCATGAAAGTGAGCGAAAGTGAGTGAGGGGGTGGGGCATGAGATGAGGTTTCAGGGGTGGGTGGGCAGGAGATCCTGCATGCTTTATAGGCTGTGTCAGAGTTTGGATTTTATTCTAAGCACAATAGAAAGCCTCTGAACCATTTTAGGGAAGTAAGGGCTTGAGATAAATTACATTTTATAGAGATCATTCAGTTAACTTTGTGGAAAATGGATGGAAAGCAGGTAAAAGTAGAAATCAGAAACCACTTAAGTTGTTGGAGGCTGTTCTTGTCCAGTGGAGAGAAGATGGGAATTTGGATAAGGCCTGGCAATAGAGATGGGAAAAAACGTAGCGAGATTTGAAAGGTATTTTGAGAGTAAGATTTATGGGGCTTGCTGATAGTATGGACATGGGGGTAAGGGAGAAGGTGGATTCATGAATGACACCCACCCCAGTTTCTGGCTTGAGCAATCTTGCATATTTGCAGTATGGAAGAGAAAACAGATCTTAAAAATGTCATTATGATGAGTGGAACGAGAAATCCATTACACTCCAGGCAAGGAGATTAAATTCAGTCTAAGTGATGAAGAAAAATCTTCCCGAAAAAAATCATGCTTATGCTGAAACTTGCATGGCAAGAAAGAGCTTGCTAGGCAAAGAAGTGGCCTCTTTTTATCAGGACTTTCTTTATTTAATTCCTGCTAGTCATTTGCTTATTTCCTCCCTCAGATTTTTAAGATAGTAGATCTAATTGACCCATCGTATCCTTTCCAATCCAGGCCATAGACCCTGGGTCAGTAGCCAACCTATGTCTGGCTTCTCTTATACCAAATCCATACAGCAAAAGCCACAGTCCAGATTTCATTTAGAAGAGAAGGTATATACAGTATTGGTAGGATCATCAGATGGACAGTTCTAGAGAAGGAGCTTTCTGGCTCTCTCTCCTATAACATTACTTACTGTGTTACAAGATAACTTAGTTGTCTTCTCTACTTTCCACTTAAACCAGTTGGAAGGAACACTAATTTTTTCCTCATGTTTAATAAGGGCCTGGAATGAAGGTGTGGCCCTCTTCAAACTGTTTCACGTTAAACTCCAAACAGAAAAGAAGCCATTAGTCATAGATACATTTGGACATCTGAGACTTAGCAAGTCTAGGGTGGTCGGGAAAGTAACACTCTGAGATATCATTCCCCTGAGGAGATGACTGGATGGATAGAGGCTGTAGGGCCTCATCATCTGGTTTGCCAACCCATTTTTCATATACTTTTTAACCTCTGTGAGTAGTTCAGTGTTCCAAGCAAGGAGTCATTAAATCAGTTTTGTTTGTGATTGATCCAGAAGTCTCTGACCCTGTATAAATTCAAAAGGCAACTAGAAATTTTCTCATGTGCTTGGTCCAAGGAGTTATATTAAATATTTTTACAACAGATTTCATATCTCTAATTCTTGATGATGCAATAGCATGATATATTTGCCCTGAGGGATTGTTTATTTAAGGTTAAGCCACTATAGAATTGCTTTAAAGAATGATAGGGGTAGCTAGGTCAGACCACCTAGGCTAGCGCCCATGTTTAGGCAGACAAAAATGACAACTTGGAATTTGCTGAGATTACTTTCCCTTGGTAGATCCATTGCTTCAGCTAAAAAGCCAGACTGAGAACACAGGCAATAAATCATACAAAGTGATACCAACGCACGCAGATCCCTTGTGCCTCCTTGTTTTCCACTTAGGCACACTCTTGCTGGATCCTTTTCATAAGTGGAATGAATGGAGGAAGGCACCAGGTGAATGGAGTCTGAAGCTGCAAGCTGCCTAGGGATGAGAGGGCTTATCAAATTACTATAAAAGGAAATTCTGCTTGCCACTCATTGCATAGCCTAGTTATTTCCGTGTTGTATATTCTGCTGTTATATTGGGCATTCTTGATGTTTTAGTGCAGTAGTCTATTGGGGCCTAAAATAATAGGACTCTATAAATTAGGGCAGTGTTTTCCAATGTTTCCAGTGTCATCACCTACATCAAAAGGGGAAAGCAGAAGTGACTCTTTGAGAAGATAGGGACTAGCCTAAGGGCTCTAGCAGCTTTAGGCTTGACCCAGCTACTCCAAGGGCTGAGGAAATCAATATCTTGGCACACTAGAAACTCATTTGCAGCACACCAGTATTTTCTGGAGCACCACCAAATTAAAATGAATTAAACAAGATACTAGTTTATTTTCCTTACAGACAAGATGGTGGTCCTGAGCTTATATAGCATCCAGTAACTGAGGCCTGTTCTAGCTTATAGTTTCAGTATCTCCAGAGCGGTTTCCTTGTCTACGTGATCCAAGGTGGCTCATCACCAGCTTCACATTTCACAAAGCAGGATGAAGGACCAGGAGAAGGAAGGCATACCCCTTTCTTTTAAGGCTATTACCTAAAAGTAAAACAGATTACTTTCTCACATGCCATCAATAAATTTAGTGAAATAGCCAAGCTTAATTGCAAAGGAATCTGGGAAATATAATCTTTGGGAAAAAAGTTTGATTTTTATAAAAATGACATTATGAAAGAGTAAGAATATTGGAAGACTAGTAGTCTTTCTGCTTTCTGCCCCTTTGATCATCTATCTCTCTCTAAATGTGTACACATGTACACATAGACTTTGGTACACATAGACCATACTCATCTTTAGTCCAAAAGATAAAACTCAACATTTCCATTAAATTACTGAATTTAGCTCAAATCATAGGATCTTGGTGATATGGAGCCACCACCATGAGGTCCAGAAAGCCATTTTGGGGATCTGGTGACCTCTAAATTGAAAAACAAGTTATGCAAATCTCCTCCTCCTCACAAACACACATGAAATAACTTGTATACAACTGTGGAGTCAGAACAAGATAATTTTTCTAAAAGATTACATTCAGAGAAGGAAGGAATGGGAAATACATCGCAGTTCTGTTTTCATTATAATGATCAAATCCCACTGGCGGGAAATTGCAAATATGTTCCTGCCTTGACTGCTGAGTAATTTTTTTGTCTGGTTCTGTTTTCTTGGAGGAATACCTTCCACATTGTCCACAGGTCCCTGCATTTTCTCCTGGAAGGTCCTTGCTGTTCATTATCCTTGATGACCACATTTGAAGTGAACAATGGAGAGTTTGTCCTTCTTGGGGGCCAAACAGCTTTTATAACCCTGTGTCTGCTGTTGCACTTCTGGGGGCACAGGCATTGCTTAGGTCACTCATCCTTTGGCATCCAGGATTGAAGCTCCTTTGTCAATATAGCCCTCTAGAAACTTAATAAGTTTCTAATATATTTGTTTCCAACAAATTACATGGGCATGTAGCCAGCATCAAAGATTTCATATATATATACATACACACACACACACACACACACACACACATATATATCCTAAATACTTTATCTTTTTTATTCACTAGTCTCTCTGCTCATCTTTCTTGACTGTCTTGACGTTAAGCTGTCTTAAAGCAATCCAGATATAGGTTTATATGAGAAAGACAATTCCCTTAATATGATTTCTGTCCTCAAGATAGCTGCCTTTCTCTGGCCTAAAAATTTTAAATGGGAGGTATTTGAGAAATAGTTTGAGGTTATATCTCATAGTAGCTTCAGAGCCACCTCATACAAATGTCGTAGTTTAAAGTACGAAATCAGTTTTAACTTTTTAACTTCTAGGGCACCTAGGCACCAGCCACCCAGCCAGCTTGGATTACTGGGTGCAGGCAGAGAGAGTGGCCCTTGTCCCAGCCATGAATATTTGAGTTTATGCTTGCAAGCTGGTTAGCGATAGCCTGAGTTCATTTTTCCTTTGTAGGATTTATTAAAGAAAATCACTACAAGCCATGTCTATAGTATTTAAGACGTTTTTTCAACTCTTTTCCTTAGAGTTATAGTCAGTCCAATTTCCAAGATATCATTAGCAACAATTTTACCAAATACTTTGTAACAGCATTCCAGCTTTCCAGTCAGAAATACTTGTGTTTTTGCTGCCCATCTCCGGACAGGTTAGATAATAGATAACAAATGTTACCTATTTCAAGTTGTGTTATATGAAGACATTATTTTCAGGTGCCAGATTTTTTAGTAATTAAGATATAGGCTGTCTGGTTATAACAGAGATCCAAGATAAAAGTACTTAAATAGGACAGAATTTTCTTTCTTTCTTAATACCAGTTATGACATAGGCTGTCCAGGGCTACTTTATAATATTGGAGACCCAGGCTCTTTCCAGAGTGTTGCCCCACCTTTCTTAGTGGACTATCCTCATCCACATAGCATAAGCTGACTCACGACTGGAGCCAGAATAGAGAAAGGAGAAAAGGATCTCATTCATTATGATCACGAATGAGAAATGGTTTAAATGTCTTCCTTTCATAGACATGATTGGCCAAGAATTGGTAACAAAGCCAGAACTGGCTACATGGGACCCTGGGAAATGTAGCTGTTGCTAGGAAGTCATATGCTCGCCTTGGAATTCTATTACTAAGGATGAAGAGAGGAATTTGATTTGGAGGGACTGTGTCCATATCCTTCACAAGTTCCTTTGTATTTTAAGAACTCCTTGTTTTGGAAGAGTCAGTTTTTTTTTCCTTTAGTTTAAAAGGCTACTACATACTTGGAGGATCCATGACATTTAGAAATGGAATTTCTGAAAATAGAAAAATAAAATTGAGAAAAGTTCCAGATGATAGTCTTCTTTCTTTTGCTCAAGATTTCTTTCTTTTTTTTTTTTTTTTTGCGATAGAGTCTCACTCTGTTGCCCCAGACTGGAGTGCAATGATGAGATCTCAGTTCACTGCAACTTCCGCCTCCTGGGCTCAAGTAATTCTCCTGCATCAGCCTGCCAAGTAGCTGGAATTACAGGTGCTATTTTTTTTCTTTTTTTTAAGTAGATACAGGGTTTCGCCGTGTTGGCCAGGCTGGTCTTGAACTCCTGACCTCAGATGATCTACCCACCTCGGCCTCCCAAAGTGCTGAAATTACAGGCATAGCCATAACTCCCAGCCTTAAGATTTCTTAATAGGTATTTATTAGAAGCTTAAGTTATGTGACTCATCCTTCGAAGTTGGTCCTCTTTTTTATTGCTTTCTAATATTGATATATTTTTAATTCTTGCTACCAAATTTTTACTTAATCCCAGCTTAATGGATGTTGAAGGTTTGTTATGTTTTCAAAACACACATAATGCTACTATTATATGTTGACTTTTTCTAAAACTTGCTCGGTATGCAAATTATAGCAACTATTGGGGAAGCTGAGGAGCAAGCTGCGGTGAATGACTTTTTCTGAATATTTGACATATTTGTGTAACTTCCGATTTTGAAATCTGCAAAATTCTGTTACCCAGCATGTGGCAATTAACAGTCTATTTAGCTGCAGAAAAATGAGCTTTTGTAAACTGAATTATAAAATACATGTTATACTATTAATTCTTTTCATTAATACAATAATTGACTCCCTCCAAGAGTCTAGTATATCTCTCACAGATTGGCCAAGCCTTGGTGAGATCTCAGCATGTCTAATATAGGGAGGTATAGCAACATCTGACGGTTCAGGCTTTGAAGTTATAGAGCTGACTTTAGACTCCCAGTCCACCAGTTACATTTACACATCCTAGGAAAATTGTTTACCACTCTAAGCCTTCTGGTTCACAACAATACAATTCATGTAATAGTACTGCTTGCTGTTCAGATTAATGTAAAAATTAAATGACATTATCCATAAAACGTATTTAGATAGCCTATAGCAAATGGCAAGTATATTACATAGGCACACCTTGGAGATACTGCAGTTTTGGTTCCAGGCTACTGCAGTAAAGCAAACATTACAATAAAGCAAGTCACACAATTATTTTGTTTCCCAGAGCATATAAAAGTTATGTTTACACTATATTGTACTCTATTAAGTGTAAAATAGCATTATGTCTGAAAAACAATGTATTTACCTTAATTAAAAACACTTAATGCTAAAAAAGGCAAACGATCATGTAAGCCTTCTAAGACTTCTAATCTTTTCAGTTGTGGAGGGTCTTTCCTTAATGTCCATGATTGCTGACTGATCCGGGTGGTGGTTGCTGGAGGTGGGGAGGCTGTGGCAATTTCTTAAAATAAGATAACAATGAAGTTTGCCATGTGGATTGGCTCTTCTTTTCATGAAAGATTTCTCTGTAGCATGCAATGCTGTTTGCTAGCATATTACCCACAGTAGAACTTCTTTCAAAATGGAGCTAATCCTCTCAAACCCTGCTGCTGCTTTATAAACTAAGTTTATTAAATATTTCAATGGCCTTTGTTGACATTTCAACAATGTTCACAGCATCTTTACCAGGAATAGATTGGATCTCAAGAAACCACTTTCTTTGCTCATACATAAGAAGCAGCTTCTTATTTCTTCAGATTTTATCATTAGACTGCAGCAATTCAGTCACATCTTCAGGCTCCAATTCTAATTCTAGTTTTCTTGCTATTACTACCACATCTGCAGTCACCTCCTCCACTGAAGTTTTGAACCCCTCGAATTCATTCATGACAGTTGGAATAAACTTCAAATTCCTGTTAATATGAATATTTTGACCTCCTCACATGAATCAAGACTGTTCTTAATGGCATCTAGAATGGTGAATTTTTTCCAAAAAGTTCTTAATTTACTTTGTTTAGATCCATCATAGGAATCACTGTCTATGCCATTTATAGCTTTACAAAATGTATTGCTTAAAGAATAAGACAAAAGTCAATATTACTTCTTGATCTATGGACTGCAAATGACTGTTGTGCTAAAGGGATGAAAACAACCTTAACCTCCTTGTACCTCTCCATTAGAACTCTTAAGTGACCAGATGCATTGTCAATAAGCAGTAATATTTTGAAAGGAATCTTTCTTTTTTTTTTTATGAGTTGTAGTTCTCAACAGTGGGCCTAAAATATTCAGTAAACCATGCTATAAACATATGTGCTGTCACCCAGGCTCTGTTATTTCATTTACAGTATAGATTTACCTTCATTCTTAAGGGCCCTAGGACAGTTGAAATGGCATATAAGCATTGGATTCAACTTAAAGTCACTAGCTGCAATAACCCCTAACAGGAGAGCCAACCTGTACTTCCAAGTTCTGAAGGCAGGCATTGACTTCTCTCTAGCTATGAAAGTCCTAGATAGCATCTTCTTCCAATAGAAGGCTGTCTCATCTACGCTGAAAATCTAATGTTTAGTGGAGTCATCTTCATCAGTAATCTTAGTTGGATCTTCTGGATAACTTGTTACAGCTTCTACATCAGCACTTGCTGTGTCACCTTGCATTTTTATGGCATGGTGATGGCTTCTTTCTTTAAACCTTGTAAACCAACCCCTGCTAGCTTCCAACTTTTCTTATGCAGCCTTCTCAGCAGCGTTCATAGTACTGAAGAGAGTTAAGGCCTCACTCTGGATTATGCTTTGGCTTAAGGGAATGTTGTGGTGGGTTTGATCTTCTATCCAGACCATTCAAAACTCTCTCCATAACAGCAGTAAGACTGTTTCACATTCTTATCGTTCATGTATTCACCGTACTAGCCTTCAAGAACTTTTCCTTTGCATTCACAACTTGGCTAACTGATGCAAGAAGCCTAACTTTTGGCCTGTCTTGGTTTTCAACATGCCTTCCTTCCTCGCTAAGCTAATCATTTCTAATTTTTCATTTGAAGTGATAGATATGCTACTCCTCTTTTCACTGGAATACTTAGAGGCCATGGTAGGGTTATTAAATGGCCTAATTTCAATATTGTTTTGTCTCACAGAATAAGGAGGCCTGAGGAGACAGAGAGAGATGGGGAATAGCTACTTGATGGAGAAGTTCAAATATAGACAATATTTATCAAGTAAGTTGGCTGTCTTATACAGACACAGTCCGTGATGCTCAGAACAATTACAATAGCAACATCAAAGATCACTGATCACAAATAATAATAGATATAATAATAATAAAGTTTGAAATATTGCAGGAATTAACCAAAATGTGACAGTGACATAAAGTGAATACATGCTGTTAGAAAAAAAGTGGTGCCAACAGATTTGCTCAAGACAGAGTTGCCACAAACTTTCCATTTGTAAAAAAAAAAAATGCAATATTTGCCAAGTGCAATAAAGCGAAGCACAATAAATTAAGCGCAATAAAATAAGGTATGCCTGTACTTAGTTTTAACACCAATGGGTAGTCTTATATATATTCCTAGGGAAAAATATTTCTAATGAAATACTCCATGATATAAGTTGAAGACAGAGTAATACATAGTGAGTAATTCTCTTATATATAGTTCAAAAATAAGCAAAGCTAATCAATGATTGATGTTAGAAGTTAACGTAGAAGTTATCCTTGCAGTGGGCAGTGATTGGCAGGGAGCATATGGAAGGCTTCTAATGTTATGTGAATGTTCTAATTCTGGATGTGTCTGCTGATTTAAAAAGTCATGTTACATTTGTAAAAATGCATCAGGCTGTGGCCTGGTGGTCTGTGTGGCTTTTGTGTGTATGCTATACATCAGTCAATAATTTTTTTTTTAATTCTTTAAACAAAAGAGAGCAACTACTGACTAGAAATCCTTTCACTCTGTTATTTAAACAAGTAACCTGACTTCTTAGCAAAAGGAATTTTAAAAAGCAGGGCAATAAGATATTTATGTAAAGCATGTATTCTTGAAGACTTCATATTATTTAAGATGTACTTTATTTAAGACTAATATCTCAAAGAAAAAACTAAAAATAAGCATTTGCATTATTTTTTGAAAATTTGATTCATAAAATTTTATTACTGCTTTATACTGAATTATTTTGAACTAGCAAAATTGGAACTAACATAAAATGTATGAACTTTATAATTATTAAAATGTCAACAGTAGCCAGAAAAGATTGTGTTCTACTCTCTCTTTGGAGGCATTCTAGTTATCCATGCTATTTAACAGAATATTTGGCAAATGTGTTGACTATTGAAAGGTAGTTGCACACTAATATTTATAAGAGTTTATAAGACAGATAAGAGAACACAGCATACTAAACTCAATATGAAGTTAACACTTTACAATTCAGTTAAATGTTCTTCCATGTAAGAGTCAATAAAAAGAATAGCTAAATTTTGCCAAGTTTTTATTATTATGTGCTCAGTCACTTGTCTGAGGAGCTTACCCATATTTTTGCTTTTAATTCTCACATTGCATCTATGAGAAGTATCTTCCCCAGTTTTGAGATAATGAAACAGAGGCATGGAGAAACTAAGAAACTTGGCCAAGATCGCTAGCCCAAAGAGGAGCAAGATTTGAACCAAAGCACCCTGCATCTAGAGGGAGTGAGCGCAATTTACATTGGTTTGCCAACGGGTAGGAAATTCTCGATGTGCATCCCAACTTCCCCAGCGAATCATTAAAAAACATATTTCTACTGGACAAATACAAGTTTCCAAGGAGCAGAATGCAAAATTTGCATCATTATATAAAATAAAAAGCCACGAAACAATTTCAAGTCTTCTAGGTGTCTGCTTTTTGGTGTCTCTAGATTCCCCCAGCTGATATTTCAGTGGAAAATTGTAGGGAGCTCTACATGAAAGTATTCTTCTTAATAAAGCAGTTAAGTGAAGGCAGAAATAAATAAACTGTGACTTAGTCACTTGGAAGAATAGCAGATAACTAAAGAGATGGTATGTCGAGTAGAGTTATGCCTTCAATTGAAAAGAAATTATATTTTACCTATGAGTTCAATTTACATTTTCTAATTTGCCTTTGATATTTGAAATTCTGTGTCATGCAGAAACAAGAAATGCTTGATTTAAAAATTGATGAACTCGAGGTGAGACGGAACTCTCAAAGGAAGTCTTTCTCATTTAGTTGTAAAAATATTTCTCCTGAGTTTTAAGTTAACCTGCCTGATGTTAAATCATTTAACCAATCAACGAACAACACAGTGAGTGAATTTACAATGTTGTTGCCCCTATAAAGTTGCTGTAGAGGTTTTCTAATTCTTTGCCCCAAGGAACAAAATAATAATAAATATCATGTTCCAAACATGAATCAATTGAGCAGTGTGAAAAAAACTCAATCCCTTTTTTTTCCTCCTAGCATGTAGACAGAATAGCTTGCTGAGTTACTGATAACGATTTTTCACTTTTCAACTGATTATTCCAGCTTTGCATAGACAGTGACTATAACTAATTACATTGCTAGTTGATATCCCCTGGGTTTCTTACACCAACTCCACGAATCACAATCTTTTCTCTGATAGGCTCATTTGTCTGTTAGCAAAAAAGCAATGTGGTCATTTTCTTTCCTCTGCTACTGTTAATTACAGCTCTCTTTTTTCAGATCTACCAGCTGCTGCCACTACAATGAATAAACAAATCAATTTTATAAGATACTTAAGAGAGAATTTAGCAAGATGCCCTCAGAATGCAGAGGCAGCAAACTGAGCAAAGATATCCTCTTGCCTAATTCAAGTATGCAGTTCAAATACTTAGAAACAAAGTTCAGGGCCAATAGTCGTTCATTAAGACATGCCAACTAAAGAATAAAGAATTAATTTTAAAATCTGAAGGAAGTATGGATTTTTAACTCTGAATTCTGCTTATCCTTTAATACATAATAATGAAAATACTACTTAAAAATAAGAAAAATCATAAAGTATATTGCTCCTCATGATATGGAACAATTTGGATATTGGAAAAGATTTAAGTGTTATTTTACATTTTCTGATATTTCATGAACATGTTTAGCAGGATATTTGTGAATATTATATATAATTAATAATAGCAGTAAATAAAATACTAGTAAAATGATGCATTTAATTTAGTCAAGTTATCTTAAAAACTTCTCACGCTTCATAAATTGAGTTCTTGATCTAATTGAAATAATGGAGACATTATTAAATACATGTGTAGCAGTGCAATTTTAAGCAGATTTTGTGTGCTTAAGATATTTTAAAGTGATAATAATTTGTTTTCTGTGTTTCTAATTATTAAAAAGAACTTTACTAATTATTAAAAAGAACTTTTTTCCATACTAGAAAGGATATACAAAAGGCTATATTTGGTATATATCTTCTCAAAATAAAACTCGTTAAAAAAATCACTGAACACTTCCTTAAAAATAAGTTGGAGCTCTTAACATAAACTTGTTCTCCTCCAGTCTTCATAATAAAACTGAGCTGCAGGTATTATCCTTCCCTTATTTAGTGACAAAGAAACTGAAAGGCTTAGAACTCTAAAATGAGAGCTCCATGGTTAGAATCTGGCTATGGCTTTCCACCTCCACTGTGCATAAAGAGATCATGTATCGGTGGCACACAAACTGCCATGGCCTTTTCTGGAATGCATGACAGACATTGCTATGCAATTTCAATACTTTTGTACTCAAAGCTTCCACATGGTCCCAGAATCCTTTTCCAACCAGCACTTCAAAAGCCATTACCAATCGATTGGCATTGGCCCGCAACTTAAAACCCGGTTTCCCTTCCTGCACCTTGCATTTTCCACTAGAGCAGGCTGCCTTTTGAGAAATGATTAAAGAGTGGCTACTTCCCAGATGCTCTGAAGTTTAAAATATAAAAACCCAGATCATCATGTAGCTGATTAATGTTTTCAAAGTCTTCTGTGAGTGGATTTTAAATAGATTCTGCTCAGTGCATCAACTACTCCCTGAAAGCATATTTTCCTCTTTGGAAAGCTGCTTTGGGATAGTTCATTAACATGACATTAAAAAAAAGTGGTAATTTTGCGTATGAAAGTAGAGTCCTTTAATACATTTAAATGCTCTGAAGTAATGTGGACTCTCAGGGCAGTTGGTGGTGTGTCAGTATATGGAACCAAGGAACTGAAAAATATATCGGAGCAGGATTGCTCAACTTATTCTGAGGCTTCAAGCAGGATGAGATTAGGAAACAAACATTGCTGAAGGAAAAGCCCCTTAGCTTGAGCAGATTTGTAGAGGTGAGTGAAGTCCTGATCATATTCCGGCTGTGACAAATTTGCTACATCTTTAATTTTATTTATTTATTTAGATACCGAATTTTGCTCTTCTCACCCAGACTAGAGTGCGGTAACCCTGCGATCTCGGCTCACTGCAACCTCTTCCTCCCGGGTTCAAGCGATTCTCCCGCGTCAGCCTCCCGAGTAGCTGGAACTACAGGCATGTGTCACCATGCCCGGCTCATTTTCTGTGCTTTTAGTAGAGATGAGGTTTCACTATGTTGGCTAGGTTGGTCTTGAACTCCTGACCTCAGGTGATCTGCCCGCCTCGGCCTCCCAACGTGCTAGGATTACAGGTGTGAGCCATCATGCCCGGCCACATCTTTGTCACTTGTAGGTGCCAGAAACTGTGGAATAGGCCGTGTTACAGGAAAGGGGTCCCGATCAGGACCCCAAGAGAGGGTTCTTGGATCTTGCGCAAGAAAGAATTCAGGGTGAGTTCACAGTGCAAAGCAAAAGCAAGTTTAATTAAGAAAGTAAGGTAGTGAAAGGACAGCTACTCCGTAGACAGAGTAGGTTGTCCCTGAAAGTAAGAGGAGGAATGCATCCACCCTAGGCACAATACTTGTGTGTATGGGGACATGTGTTCCGCTACCTGGGTTTGTGATAAAGGATTAACTTTCTTAATTACTGTATTTTATAAGAATCGATATTATTATCTTTAAAGGAAAATTAGGAGTGCCTTTGTTCTCCAGATATCGGGATATCTGGACACTCCCAACTCTGGGTCTGTTTAGTAAACATTATTAATTTGTTCCCTTAACTGTAAACATCTAGAAGCTAGGAATGCCTCACTTTCTGAGAATGCTGCCCAGTAGCTCTCAGTCTCATTATTTCTAGCCCTCACTCAAAATGGAGTTGCTCAGGTTCTAATGCCTCTGACAGCTGGGGCGGTGTGGGCAGGAGAAATCAGGTACTAGCGTTGCCTAGTGGAACTCTCCATGATAGGGGTTATGATTAAATTCAAGTATTTGAATGCTTTATTACTTTCACTGAAGCACTCTCAGTTTTCAAAAGGCTTTATGGTGACACAATTATGTTTCAATGCTTATCCTGCTATCCTGCTTAATCTAATGTAATGTATAAACTGTTTTCACATTTTTATTTCTTTTTCTGGGCTTCTCAGAAATGCACTTCCTACTTTTGTCACATTGATAGTTGAAAGGCATCAAAAGAAGGAGGCTAAAAGATGTCTTCTAGTATGTGACTGCATATTCCATTCTTAACCCTTGTCCAGTTAAGAATGATGATTCCAGTGAGTTCTATCAAAACATTAAAATAAATACGTAGGCAATAGAGAAAAATAAAATTTCGAGTTACATCCTTTCAACTTTCTTTCTTTGCATCCCCTGATTCTTCTCTTTATGAGCTGTGAAGCTTCGTAGGTGCCTTCAGTTGTCCAAATGAAAAGCCAGGTGTGTGTGAATCACAGATACTTTGCCTGAACAAAATGTGTTACAAGGTATTTAATTGTCTTCTTTGCCTTCACATAAATAAAAAATTTGGGCACTTAAACAAACCCTTTTACCAATTCTATGGGTTTTATAGTGAAGGTTCTTGATGTGATTTAATATTGGGGTACTGTTAATTGGTTGATTATTTCCTCTTTCCAGTCCTTGAGGAAATGTGAAGTTTATGTGATTTTTCTCTCTTTTAAAAAATTCTTAACGCACATAATGATAGGGCAAGAAATGCATAGGCAACAGTTTAAAAAGAGATAAGCAGAAATGCTGTGCAATGGCTAGGCAGCATGAAACATCTAGCATTTCTGACAATCTTAACAGTTGTCTTTGTGACTAGGATGATCATAGAGCCCATCTTTGATTTAACAAGAATTTAAAACATTTTCAAATGATGATTTTTATGCTAGCAAAGCAAAAAATGGTCTCCTCAACTGCCCATGACATCATAAAGCTTGGGCTTTCTCCAAACCTTCAGGAAATGATCTTGTGAGGCGATGCCAGTATTCTACCAGGAGAGATTAAGTTCCTAATGATACTGTTTCAGCTATTTTGAGAACAGGGAAAACTATATACTCTAGTACAAATGTGTATATTTGTTTGATGTCTGATATCCTTTGCCATTACTAGTTTTCTCTTTCTTCCTAGGCCTACTTCTGTGACTCTAGGTACCAGAGAAATAAATGTGCTTTCTTCAAAGGCAAATTATGCAAGTCCTTTTTAAACTGTGCCCTTTCGTAGGGGTCAGTCTGTGTTTTTCCACATTCAAATAATCTAAGAGTTTTCCAATTAGCACTTTCCACTCAAAGCACAGCACAGCCTTCAAACTGGCAAATATTTTTGGCTTCTTTTGTCAAGCATAAAATTGCAAATATTTGGAGCTCTTTTTTTTCTCTTTAATTTGAGCAATAAGACTGTTTGTCCAGAAAAGGCACATCGTTTTACAGGGGCTTAGACACCCATCTGTGCACAAAAGTATGGGTAAGTGTCGCATACGAAGAAACAATACGATTAAACTCATGCCTGCACTGGTTAGTTTATAACTGCACACATTGTCTCACCTCTTTTACAAAAGTAAATCAGGAATTGGTAACAATCCATTAGATAATCAGAGAAATGTGACTCTCTTGAACATGCTTGTTATCTATATCATATGGGGCAACTAAGTAGATTATAACCCTAGAAATCAGCGCATACTGGATTTAAGTTTGATCCTAAATGAATTTCCATGATCTCCAGGAAGAGCACAAAGGTCTTCCGTTTATGAAGCCCCTGCTCCATGTCAGGGGCTGCTCTCAATAATTTTGCCCTCATTTCATGGCATTCTAACCACAGCCATAGTACATACATACTGTTATCCTTTTATTCTTAATGAGGAAGAGGAAAACCACATAGGTGCACACATCTGGATTTGACCCTAGTTTGTCTAATTCCAAAGCCTACTCTTGACTATATCACTTGGTTTGGAGGGTGGGGGATATTGCTCTAGTTTATCTGATGTGGTCACTCTTCTAAATATGCTAACTTAATCAATGGAGGTTACTTTCAGTTTATGTTCAAAAATGACAGCTACCGCGACTTACTGTTAATATTTCCATTTAAACATGAGGCATACTTTGATCTAAAATAGTCTAAAATATCTGTATATGAGCCAAATATACTGGACACTAAGTGTATCATATCTTCCTGGGCAGACATGGCAAGAAACAAACAAATCTAAAATTGTTGACCAGTAACTTAATTCCAATCATTAATTCAAAGGAAGATTTATTCAAAAAAAGAAAAAAGTTTAAGAAGACATAAACCATAAGTTTTTTTCCTCCTCTGCCTCCTCCCTCTTCCCCTCCTCCTCCTCCCTCATTCCTTCTCCTCTTCTTCTTTTGCAATGTCAAGGGTGGGGAAAGAGACAAACGATAGCAACAAAAATTTGATCAGGAAAGTACATCTCCACTGACTTACCAAAGATGTAAAAACTTTAAAACTACAAAATTCTGTTTAAAATATGTATCTTGGGCCAGGTGTGATGGCTCACGCCCGTACTCCCAGCACTTTGGGAGGCTGAGGTGGGTGGATCACCTGAGGCCAGGAGTTTGAGATCAGCCTGGCCATCATGGCAAAACCCCACCTTTAGTAAAAATGCAAAAATTAGCTGGACATTGTGGTGGCTACTGTAATCCCAGCTACTTGGGAAGCTGAGGCAGTAGAATCACTTGAACCCAGGAGGTGGAGGTTGCAGTGAGTTGAGATCGCTACACCACACTCCAGCCTGGGAGACAGAGTGAGACTCTGACTCAAAAAATAAAAGATAATAATAATACATAATAAAATAAAATAAAATATGTATGTGGGTAAGGAAGGTAACTAAAGATTACCTTGAAACAATAAAAGCAAAAACAATATTACAATGGTAGAGAGAGGTGAGTTTTTTTTTTTTGTTCTTTAACATTTTCATTTTAAGTGTTGTCAAAAATTTTAAAAAGCATTGTTTAAAAAACAGTTATTGATATCTAGCCTTCCATATTCCAAATACCATCTGCAAAATTTAGTACTATTTGGCATGTTCTTGCAATGTTCATTTATTCCATGTAGTCTTGAATATGTAATATCCTTTTTAAAACACAGGAGAATTGGAGATAATATCTTTTTTATACCATATGCTATCTTGGAAGATGCACTAATCAAAAAAAAATTGCAAGAGATTTTTATAGTTATATCACTTACTCACTTACCAATATGATCCACCTCTCAGACTTAGAGGACAAAACATACATATTGAAATAACTATATTCTCTATTATTTAAAAAGCTTTTATATCTAATATCTAAATCAAACTATTTTTAAAGCTATTTTAAGTGAAGCTTTTCCTTTGTTCCTTCAAACAAATAAACTATTAAAATATTTTGCTTATAATCAGATGCACACCATTCCAAGAAGCTCACTAAAATATCCCAAAAGTAAGGGTCCACCTGAATTCATTATAAAAAGATGTTAATTTTCCCAAGGGAACCTAGAAGCAGAGTCTTCCCGAAATTCTTCCTCAGCTTTCTTTTCCATCAGAATTAGATCTAAAAACATAGAATTTTGCAACTGGCCCTCATTATTGCATTCAAGTGTGGCAAATTTGTATATATTCCTTCAATGTAGCTCATGGAATTGTATCTTCCATGTAGCCTAATCTTTTCCTCTTACTTTTCTCTACTGTTTTGGTAATCATTGATCCTCTAACACATCTCAGTAACCATAATGATTGAAAAATTATCCCTGAACTCATAGGAAGTTTTCTGAAACCTCAAGAAAATCCATTTTTTCGTATTTCACAAAAGTCAGTCCTAGGGACCTAGTCAGAGCCTTAAGCCTCTATAATAGCTTCTAGAAATCATTTTTAGGCTTTTCTCCAACTCTAGGATATCAATCGCTCCATTTAATGTGATATCCGAAGAGAGGTCTTCAACCTTTACTTTTTTCGAGATGCTCTGAAATTAAAGAGCCTATTAGTTGAGATAAACTCTCTCGGGAGATTATGTCTTTCTAAGGCCTGTTTAAAATCGACCACTGAACCTTAGACTTAAAGGTTAACTGTCTGACTAAGGGTTCAGGCACAGGCCTTGGGAAGTCTCATGATGGCCCTCTTCTCTAATTTCCTCTGTGTGTGTGTGTGTGTGTGTGTGTGTTTTACTCTATTCACCTCCTTATCTCAGCTTACTTAAGAATTTATCTTTCTACATCACAAAAACTACTTGCATCTTCAATTATTCTGCTTAAAAGTCACCGCCATAAAAAAATCCAAGTAAGTAGAGTTTGATGACAGTGACCCACAAATACCTCTGCCACACCTCCTCTCATCATTTAGACAGTTCAAGAGCTCAAGTAAAGAAGCTTCAATCTGTGGTTTCCTATTTAATATCCCCTAATTAGTTGGTATTACTACTGTCTGTAACTGATTGTATCAGTTAATTGCTTCACAATGCATATAAAACCATGGTCATATTTTGAAGCCTTATTTGGGCCAGCAAACTTTCCCCAGCTGATCACTTTTAATGGGATTTTGCATATTTTTTAAATTAAAAATATACAGGACAAAAGAGTATGACTAAAACAATGAAAGTTAGGTCGGGCGCGTTGGCTCAGGCCTGTAATCCCAGCACTTTGGGAGGCCGAGGCAGGTGGATCACCTGAGGTCAGGAGTTCGAGATCAACCTGGCCAACATGATGAAACTCCATCACTACTAAAAATACAAAATTAGCTGGGCATGGTCGTGGGCGCCTGTAGTGCCAGTTACCCAGGAGGCTGAGGCAGGAGAATCACTGGAACCCAGGAGGCGGAGGTTGCAGTGAGCCGAGATCGTGCCACTGCACTCCAATCTGGGCAACAGAGCCAGATTCCATTTCAAAGAAAAAATAAACAAACAAAAAACAATGAGGTTGGGCGCAGTGGCTCACGCCTGTAATCACAGCACTTTGGGAGTCTGAGGTGGGCTGATCACGAGGTCAGGAGTTTGAGACCAGCCTGACCAACATGGTGAAACCCTGTCTCCACTAAAAATACAAAAATTAGCTGGGCATGGCGGCCCGTGCCTGTAATCCCAGCTACTCAGAAGGCTGAGACAGGAGAATCCCTTGAATTCGGGAGGCGGAGGTTGCAGTGAGCCAAGATCATGAGATTGCACTCCAGCCTGAGTGAGAGAGTGAGACTCTATCTCATAACAAACAAACAAACAAGCAAACAAAAAACAATGAAAGTCCATTGACAATTATGTAGTACTTCAGGAAAATAAAAATTAAAAAAAAATTCCAGTGGATATAGATAAATTTAATTAAATTAACTAATCATCAATCTGGATTTTTTTCTTTCATAGCTTACTGTTACTTGAAAATAAACACATATTCTTGCTGAATCTCATGGATCATAGTATAGTATCATTCTTTTTTCAGAAGTAGAAAAATATGTCCATAAGTATCTTTATACAAAGATCATCTAAGTAAGCCTTTCTTGATGCTAATTGGCTCATACCAGGATAGAAGTCACAGGAGCATGGGAGAAGAATGAATTACCCAGCCAAAAAATGCAGAGTGACCAGGACGAGTTTTTGAGACAAGTAAGATTAAGATGACAATGAATGCATAGTAGGAGCAGTATATCTTTACAATTTGAATATTGTGTTGCCTGTCTTCATTTTTCTGTCAGCCAGAGCTGACATTCTAGTATATAAGAAAACCTTGTAGAAAGTTGAGATTGTACGTGACACTTAGGGTAGAATAACAGTGTTTTTCCAGATAATAATGCTCAATGTCTTGTTCCTTCTGATGCCTCTTTAGACCAGTGTATGGGCACCATACTAGGGACCTGTAGGTATTCTATAATGATGGTCTTGTCCTATGTTAATATTGCTTCATTGTCAATATTGTTAAACTTTATATTCTATGAAAATGTTTTGTGAATTTAACATTGGATTAACGGATATATCTTAATGCCATTACAGTTTTAGAGACCAAAAGATAGAAAAAACTTACATAATCAATAGCACATGATTTTATAGCAAAACAATAAAAACAGTGTATAAAGCTACCTGAAGTTCTGTTTAGCTCACATTATGAATAGTAGGAGTGTATTCAGAAGCCGTAGGAGACTAGGTAGAAGCACAAAATCAACCCCTTTCTATTCTTTCCACTAGCAGTCCAGAAAGAGTCATCTTTCTCTGGGTGAAGGTCAGTATGTGCCTGCTGCTGGACCATATTGACCTTCTTTCACATACTTCTCCCTGACGGTCAGACATCCAACAGAGAATGCAAAGTCTGATCTTCCAAGAAGAGCATTTACTTAGCATGGTGCAGAGTAGGAGCAGGTGATCCCCATGTCTTTGATGACTGGGACGTAGATGAAATGTTCCCACTGGATCAGGCTCTAGTTGAAGGATTTCTGGTCCTTCTTTATCCCAGGATAATTGAGGTATGGAGTGGCCATGAAGTGAAGGTGGCAAAGAATGGAACTTCATTTTATTAGAGTTGGAAATATTTTGATTTCCATCTAATTTTTTTTGGCAGGGGGAACGGAGTTTTGCTCTTGTCACCCAGGCTGGAGGCACGATCTTGGCTCACTGCAACCTCTACTTCCCGGATTCAAGCAAGTCTCCTGCCTCAGCCTCCCGAGTTGCTGGGATTACAGACACGCACCACCATGCCCAGCTAATTTTTGTATTTTTAGTAGAAATGGGGTTTCACCATGTTGGTCAGGCTGATCTCAAACTCCTGACCTCAGGTGATCCACCTGCCTCAGTCTCCCAAAGTGCTGGGATTACAGACATGAGCCACTGTGCCCAGCCAGTTTCTGCTGATGTCTGTCTGATTTTGACAAAGAAAGATGAACTTGATATCTCTCAAACTCTTTATCTTTCCTATTTCTTTGACTAAAAGATTCCCTCTCAGTTTTGCTTGGATAGAGCAACCGATGCTGGTTTCTCCTCACAGATAGGCATTATACTACAAATGAGACTCAGAGCAGCTTCATATATTCTTCCTCATCTCTGTAAATCAATCATCAAAGAAAATATTTGCTTTCCCTTCATTTTCTAAAGGATAACAAAGACCAATAAACAATAACTCTCGGGGAAAAGCACAACTGATGTAAAGCCTAAAAATTTGCAAAGACGACGAGACTTAAAGAGATGACTTCACTTCCTGAGAGTGTTAGCTATGAATGAAATGACAGCCATTTTGTAAGACATTTATTTGTCAGGACCAATTTATGTAAGGTAATCATGTGCTTCCTTTATAGCAGATTTTTCAAATGTGATAGATGGTCAGTTAGCTTTAGAGTGTGGGCTCTTTTTATAGTAAATGATTGATATGTGTCTATCAAGGTTTGATGTTGAAACATTCTAAATACGTGTACATACATATATATATACACACATGCATACATATGTAAATGTAAACACACATTTGAACATACTAAACAATTATTTGTATGTAGGTGTGTTACTAAGCACTTTCTGAAGATCACGCCATGGCTGTGAATATCTCATGTGTGTATTTAATATGAAAGTAAAGTGTATCATGAATATGTACTAACGAGAGCTTAGTGAAGAGGAAGAAATCTTATTTTTCCCAAAACATGAACAATGTTTTCAAATCTCCTTTTTCCAGAAATAAAATTTAGTCATTCTTAAATAAAATGCTATGAGCTGAGCCAACTTCTTTACGTGAAGCATCTATTTAGGGCGTCAGCCACATATAGTCACAACCTTTACTTAGTCTTCCCTTTGATGTTCGGTACCTCCACATAAAATTGCACACTTGAAATGAATGATGCAAAATGATTCTTCAAAATCAGGATAGTTTTGCTTAAGCCAGGCTAATTGAGGTATTTCAATTATTTTATGACTCACAAACTCAAAGTAAATAAACTCCTTTGTTGGATTCTCCAATTTATTTCATGAAAAAAAAAAGAAAGAAAATGTTAACCTACAAATTGCTTATGACTAGTGGTTCAAAGTTATAATTTTCTTAAAAGAAACTCCACTGTGGGAGGAACCTAATTTTGACCTTTATGTGCAGTTATTGGGACGATGTTTCATTCTTTTTATGTTTATAGAATTCAAAGAACCTGAAATTTCTTTCCAATTATAAACTTACATTATTATAAATAAAGTACCCTGAGTTAAACATACGTGTTCCTCATTTTAGAACAAATTTTTAACATTAGGAAACTTATTCTTAGTGAGAAATGATACTTAATTATCATTAAAAGACTGAGTTCATTATTATAATTGTGATCATTATGCCGTGATAGCAGTAATACACCTTTATATGGATTAATTAATATAAGGAAATAACAGGCATCTTTAGACCTCTGAATCACAATATTTCAGAATCAGATCATGTCATCCATTTTGGACACTTTCATTTTACAGATGGTGCAAAGCAATAGAGTGTAATTGCTAAGAGCACAGATTTTTGGGCTCAGACAAAACTAACATTGAATCAGCTCTGAAAACTCTTGGCCAGCATCCCTAGATACATTATTAAAATTATTCATAAAATATAGCTAACATTCATTGTATACTTATCATGTGCCAAGCACTGTGCTAACCACCTTACACAAATACTCTTATTTAATTCTCACGACTTTATGACATAGGTATTATTATCATCTCCAATTTGTAGAAAGGGAAATGAGGCTTGGCAAGCTTTAATACTAAGATCATGTTAGTTTGACACTAAAGGCTATTGTATTAGCCTTTAGTACTTTTTTAAAAAAAAATATTTTGAGTCTCAATTTTCCCAAGTATTATATTGTATAACTTTAGAACTTGTTTGTAATAATGAAATTAGTACTTATGTGAAAGTACCTGGAAATAGTGAACTCAAATTCTCAGCAATTAAAACTCTCATTTCTCAATATCCAGACTAAAGATAGTTTTGTTATTATTGTTACACATAGAGAATATCGCTTGTACTTTATGTTTACTTAATGTTAATCACTATATAATGGCAATGAATTTTATTCGTTCAGATTTCTTCTACCTTCTCACTTTCCTTAGGGCACACAAAAATAATTTCAAACAATTTCATGTTATTTAAGAAAATGAGATAATTTTAAATATTTAGAAAAAAAGAAATGCTTAGTCTGCTCCTATAGATTGGACAAATTGAAGGTCAAGGGAATTAGAGTTTCTTGAACCAAATGGGGACAGAAGCTTTTTGGATATGAATTTTTCATCTTATTTTGTGTTTCTGAGAGCTGTAATTGGGAATTTTCAATAGAAATTTAGAAGTGATAAAAGCTGGAAAATTAGAGCATCCTAGAATCTTGTTACAGTAAATGAATAGACTCCACAATCATACTGCTTGGTAGGATCCCATAAATGGGTGCACTCAGCTTGCTCTTTTAGGGGGCTTCCTCTTGATAATTGTGCAGGCACTGATGAAGAAGCAAAATTACAAGGTGAACTCATCGCACCCGGGGTATGCACAGAATGAGTGCTGCTTTCGGCCGGCTGTGAAGTGGTGTTGTACAAGGCATTTAACATCTCACAATGAAATAATATGTGGAAAAGGTGTAAAGTGCTGCTCAGCTGAGAATCATTGTGGCTAATGCTAATCCAATTCTAGTTCTTTTGCTCTACAATGAAGACTAGGACTGGGAAGCACTTTGTAAACATACGTTGACTTACGAACGTATAATTATAAAGTAATGAATTCTGCATTTTTCATTGTCACTTCATAAATGTATTCAGCAAACATTTATTGAGTACCTAAATGTTTTATGGCCATGAATATATTTCATTTGCATGTCAAATTAAACATTTCAGAGAGGATAGGGATCACTGAGTATTTATTGACTGTCTTTCTAACTCTGAAATTATTGTCCTGATCTCTACTCTGGCCTCATGCCTCAATTCTCCCTTAGAATTCCCAGAAAGCAAGGAATTATTGCTGCACAGCTAGCCACATGCTGCATCCCGCTTTCTGCTGCCAACTGCTTCTGACAAACCTATTTTTGATTTATATTTAGAAATGGGAGGCTAGATAGAGGTGTGGAAAAGTATTTTTTAAATTATGTTCTGTGAGATTAAAATATATCAACCATTTACATAAAACAGATTTTTAAAGAAATTTTCTGAACTTGTTATGACCATTCATTGATAAGGATCTAAGAATGGGAAGAAATAAAAGGCGAGTCTTTCTAATCTACTTAGAATTTCATTTTTCACCAAATATTGGCTGGTACTAGAATTTAATATATGTAATATTTTTTCCTTATATTAAAACACAAATTTCACTAGAACTTTTTTGACCTTTTAGCAGGTTTATAAAAGTTCTTAAAACTTTTTTAAAGTTTAGCATTAATCTCATATGCTTACAGTCCTTCCTTTTAGAACCTTGTTTCATTGCCAGTCTTGAAAAGAATTGGAGTTTTGTTTAACTGCTTTGAGTAGCTATTCTTAGCACAGCCCATTAAAGCTTGGTGTTTACCTTCTCAGAGAGAGTGAAGCAACAGGACTGAAGTGTTCACTGGACTTGAATTGAAAGATTGCAAAGCAATTAGGACATAGTGCATTTAGTTGGAGTCTGAAGCATCTGTCTGAGCATTCCTTCTATACAATGTCGTTCATAATTGAAATTAGAACTATTTAGCTGTAATGCTTTCTTAGGGTCCATTACTGAAATTGTAACACTAATGTCAGTGTGTGAATAAGGCTTTGAAATACAGGATAGGAGAATCTGCTTCCTAATTGGCAAAGTTTCAGGAGAGGAAGAACACTGACACATTCACATCCATAGACTGAAAGTGCAACGGATTTGTCATGTCGTGTTCTGCAATCCAAGAAAGTCATGTTTGCTGACAATGGATTCATTAGAACCTCTCCCCTACTTCCAACAGGCACAGGAAAAAATGAAATTTTTCTGGCAGTTCCCAATGTTGATGGAAGAATCAAAGTGGCCTTCAATGGGCCCTTAGTAAAAGGAGAGCTTTGTTTTGTGTTCCAGTCAGCCTGAAAATGGTCATTTTGAAACTCAATAAAGGTGTGTGTTCTAGGAAGTCAGAGTTGTTTGTTAATACACTAGGCTCCCACAGAGGAAGCTGCGTTAAATATGTCACTAGAAAATTTATGATGCATGCAGAAGGTCTTCCTGACTTTAGGTCCCTGAGGGATTCTGAATTAATAGAGAAAAGTCAGAGGGAAAAGCCTTTATTGTGAGCCACAAAATAGGATGACTCTGTGAACTTCAGAATTAATTTTGAGTACATTTTCTCAAAATCAAATTTACTATTTTTTTTTTGAGAATATTTCAATGATTCAGTTACTAATTTACTACAAGTAAATTATTAAAAGAGTGTGTGTTGCTGGGAGGAAGGAGGTTTGTAACCAATATTCTCATTAATACCTTATGTTTATTGAGTTTGACCAGTAGCCTCGGCATTGGAGGAAGCTACATATCTTTCCTACTGCAGTACATTTTTCTTCCGTGTTTCCACAAAATATTACCCTGCAGTGATTTCCAATACCCTTCACTGTGTCTGTTCATTCTGCTTCTTTTACTTAAAAGAGTTGGTGGTGGTACAAGAAAAATAGAGAAAGATCTCTAATACCATAACATACATGCCTAAGGTTGTTGAGACATAGGACTTTCTGTCTGGGTAATTATCCCCACATCATCATCATTATAAGAAAGCATTGAAGGTTGTTTTGAATATTTTACAGAATAGTTATAAATTATTTATTAAGGATTACATTTATCCATGAAATGCAAAGTGAAATTATTGCACAGTCTAAAGATACTCATACATTCAATTTCTATTGACTGCACTAATTTAGAGTAAGAACTGAAGTTATTCATATATGAGTTTCAGCACTGAAAAACTGTATAACTGGTATCTCCAAGCACTTACCAGTCTGTAGATCAAAAACAAAGTTAGATTAGCAGTAATAACTCAAGACATTATTTTACACGAGCTCACAAAGAGCCCTCTTGTTAGATGCTGACGGTGAACAACTGAGCATCCTTTAAGGTATTGACCTGTGTAGCAAGCACACCTGCTGCTATGATCAGAATGTTTGTGTCCCTCATGAATGCAATTAGTGCCCTCATAAGAGAGACCCCTAGAGAGATCCCTTGTTCCACCACATGGCGACACAGTGAGAAGGCACTATTTGTGAGCCAGAAAGTAGGTCCTCCTCATCAGACAATGAATCTGCCTTGATTTAAGGCTTTTCAGCCTCCAGAACTGTGAAAAACACATTTCTGTTGTTTACAAGCCATTTGGTTTTTGGTATTTTTGTTATAGTAGCACAGACAGACTAAGACACCTGCCAAACTTTTAACCCTAGGGCCTTTAAGCTGCCTAAATCTGCTCCATTTTCTATTACAAAGTAAAGACCGTCCCTCTACCCCTTATACGATACTAACGTTGAGCCCTCTAAAGGCAGTGTTCCTTCCTGCTCTTAATTTTGGTGAAATAGGTTTTTATATATGTTATGTATGATACTGCATAATTCAAAATAAATTCATTTTGTTTTTTTACACGTTATCCACCTAAGTGGAGAACTTTAGGCGACTTGTCTAAAACATTTTCAACAACACTAAATACTATTTCTTAACAAAGTTATTAAAACTAAGTTAAGCATATCCAAAAAAAAAAGTATCCTAAATCTCTGTTTATTTTTTTTCTTATCATAATTTTTTCCAATGAAAGACAACTACATTTTTCCAGTTGTTCAGGCCAGAATCCACTTGACTTCAGTCTTTCTTAGACCAGATTCTACAAAGCAGCAAATTTTGTTAGCTCTATCCTTAAAATATATCCAGAATTTGACCACTTTTCGTTATCTCCACTGCTAACACTCTGTTACAAGCCGTCATCACCTCTGCATGGATTATTGCAACAGTCTCCTTTAAGTAATTCCTTTGCTTTGGTCCTCTGTCTCTAGGATCTGAGAGATTAAGAGTGATCCTCTCAATACACAAGTTAGATCCTTCGACTCTTCAGTGGAATTTCATCTCACTCAGACCGAATGCCAGAGACCTTACATAGTCCCATCTCCCACCCCTTCCCCCGCCACCAACAATGTACCCTCTACTCTCTTTCTCATTGGCTCCACAGCACCCACATGACCCTGTATCAGTTCTCTTAGAGGTCAAGGTGTCTGCTCACTTAGGTTAGTTGGCAAATAACCTCTCTAACCACCCTACAGTAAGTGGCATTCCTGCCCATAGCAAACATTCTCCATCTCCTTAACCCACTTTTAATTTACTTCTTATGTCATTCACCAAACACTCACTACAGACCTACCATGTTTCGGGGTTTCAGGCATCATTGTATATATTAGGGCCAATGCAGTTAACAAAAATACTCCAAAACTCTGTTCTCATGGAATCTATATGCTGGCGGATCTTAAATTTTTTATGACAGCATTTCACATCACAAGCTATATCTACATGTTGGTGTGTTTGCTATTTTAAAAAATTATTATTGATTTTTCTCCCTGCAGGAAGAAAGCTGCATGAGAGCAGTGAATTGCTTTGTCCAATGCTAATCATTAAAGCTTAGAATACTGCTTGTCACATGGTAAGCAATAAATAAATCTTTTATGATAAATAAATAAATAAATGGACAGAAATAAACCCAAAATGAAGTTCCGCCTTCAATTTTCCTACAGATCAGGATTTGAAAACAGCCTGTCTAAACAACCGGCTTTCTAGACAACAAAGAAGCTAGAATTCTCAACAGTCATCTGGATCGAGGAGTTTCTGGATTTAGAGATGTTTTTCAATGAAAGATCAATCTCACAATTATAAATTGTAAAAATAATGATATTTTCATTCATAAAATTAGCTGATAGATATATATAAAATAACAATGTTAATTTAAAAGAGTGTCATGTACTGGCACTCACAAGGTTAGTGGAGGAATTGGATGAGCTTTCTGGAAAGCAAATTTGGTTTTACGCATATGTTTTCCAGAAATTTAGCACCTATAAATTTATTATTGAGAGTGATCCTCTCAATACATAAGTTAGATCCTTCAACTCTTCAGTGGAATTTCATCTTATATAAATAATCAGAAAGTTATGTGCAATGGCGGTCATGAAGTTAATATTTGTAGTAGTAAAATCTTCAAAGTAATATACATATTCAACAGAAAGAATAAATACAATTGAAGGGAGGCTGAGGCGGGCAGATCACCTGAGGTCGGGAATTCAAGACCAGACTGACCAACATGGAAAATCCAAGTCTCTACTAAAAATACAAAATTAGCCCAGCATGGTGGTGCATGCCTGTAATCCCAGCTACTCAGGAGGCTGAGGCAGGAGAATCGCTTGAACCCGGGAAGCAGAGGTTGCGGTGAGTCAAGATTGTGCCATTGCACTCCAGCCTGGGCAACAGGAGTGAAACTCTATCTCAAAAAAAAAAACTTTTTTCAAAATCAGATGCTTCAGCTATTTTGTTGTTTCCCACAGCCTTTTACAGAGCTTTGAACATAGTAGATACTATGAGACTATTTGCCATCATAAGTTAAAATGATCATAAATTATCATTTGTTTATTACCTAAGTATTTAATTTTCTAGTATGATTTTGACTCTTTCTGGATAATTTCTTCCATTATCTAATGTATTTCAGTGTTGAAGGCCCCAGTATCAGACTAAAAGAGATGGCTTTTATCATTCACACACACACACACACATACACACACAAACACACACGCACACTTTGTACACATCACTCTTTATACTAAATGGGCAATTACTACTGTAGAGGAATTGTGAAAGGCTGCTTTCTTAGGTTAACTGAGAGCTTCCAAACTTGATGCAGTGTCTAGTTACCTCCCTATTCCAGGATGTTTATACTAGGGACAGTAATTTTGGCAAATTTCAGCATGCTGTATGAAGTGGTGAGAAAATAGATGAGGTTTGAAATTAACCATGCCAGGAAAAATAATGAAAATATTAGAGCTTAAAAGTATTGCCTGATAAAGGTATTTATAAGGCTATGAACCAGCTGAAGGTGTGCCTGGCTTTGAGTGATGCCTGCCTGTATCCTGCCTTCTTGATAGCCAATGGCCTTGTCCAGCTGAGCTAACAAATTCCCAATTCCACACTTTGCAATCTCAGTGCACTTGCTGAACACCATTTCCCTTGTTTAATGATAATATATGTCATTGTATGACTTTTGTGGGAGATGGTTCGACCTGCTGTAAATGAGCAACTTTAATACATCTGCTTGCATAAAGCATTGAAATCATGGTCTAGTTCACAAATGAGGAGTCCTAGAATTAGACGTACGGTGTATCACAAGAAATATGTTGATGACTCCATGGACAGCTAGCTGCGATTCAATGAACCTGAGACAAAACCTCTCAGGTTATGTCACTAGAAGTCAAGAATGTTGATTAGCTCCTAAGGCTGTGTTTCTTTCCTTTTCATTTTGAAAGATAGCCATAGTGAAGGAAACTCAGGAAAAGCACAAATATTACATTTTCATTTTGTTACGATTTTCCTTTCATTCCTGTTTTATTTTGTATAGTATAAAAATAAATAGTTCTGCTGACAGAATCAATTTTTATTATTTTCATTCATACTTTTGGTAAAACTCATGAAAACACCAGACTACATTCTTTAGATTTCATTCAAATAAGTTTTCTTAGTTGTTCTTCATTTCCTCTTTTGCTTTCCAACTTTGTTGACAAAGTCTATTCCATCAGAACTGAAAATATGCCATTCAACACCTGGGTCCCTTCTTATCTGTGCCTAGCCTTATGAGAGAAATTTTAAACTAAATAACATGAAATAGCATTTAAATATGTGAGGTCAGCTGTCATACTAAACTTTACACATTCTACAGATGAAAAGTGAATTTTTGTAGCTTAACCTCCAAAGCAAGAGCAGCTGGAACTGGCGGTATTTTCTTTCTAATAAAGATAAAATCCTATTATAAACAAGTCTAGAGAACATCTGAGTTGTTCCATTTCAGTGGAATTTTACTAAAGTAATACAAGTCTATAAATCACATTCTAGTCTGCACTGATAGAATATGGAAGTGAGTAGGGTCCAGTCTCTCTATAGTGAATTAATACTTGGAACAAGAAAGCAAGTATCCAACACACACACTACTTTTTTTTTCCTCTGACCTTTACTTTCTTGACTGATATTTTGTGAGTGATGTAGACTGCTTACAGTTTAGACTGTTGGGATATTTAGAGTTTAGGTTGGTGAAATATGGTGGAAAGGAACTGGGTGGAGGTTGCAGAGGAAATTAAGAACAAAGGGCTTAACTGCAAGAGACCAGTATCCTTATTCTTTCCACTAAGTAGTAAACTACTGAATGAAGCAATTTGGTAAGAACAGGGACTATCATTTAGAAAGGAAATCAGATAACACCCAGACTATTCTTTGCAAGAAGACAATGTAATTAGTTTAACAAAATGCTGCTGTTTTCACAGGCAGTCAGCCAGAATGTAGGTCTCATTTGGCTGCATAAAAAGGGTTTTGTGCTGACATTGTGGACTGAGATTTTACCTGTAGTTTCTCTAGTCTTGCCTGAAAAACACCTTCTTATCTGCCCAGGGCCTTAAAAACAAAGGATGCAAGTTCTTTATCAAATATATTTACTTGCCTATTGGTATCATTTGTGCGAAAGCACAATTCATTTTCACCACTTTATTGCACAGTCAGAGAGAAAAAAGGTTGAGATGGAGGAGGTGTCTGCTCTATGCTTCTATTACCAATTTATTCATACCTCTATCACAACACTTTCCATGTTATGTTGTAATGACTTCACTTCTCCAAAATGTTGTGCACCTTGAGAACTGTGCCTAGCACAGGATCTCACTATATGGTTATTTATTAAGGGAGAAGATCTTTATGTCTTTACATACGTCAATTCTGTTGTCATATGCTGCTCATGTTGTCAAGCAGAACAGCCTGAATGCATTTGCTTAAAACAGAATTTGTGAAGTTTCTTGAGAGGAATGGACACCAGGGGTTTTGGATGCAGTTTTGCTTTTTAATTAAAAAAAAAACCCACATACTAAATAAGCCACTATTAAATACGTGCCAGGTTATCTTCCTGCATAACTCTCTTAGAGCCCATAAAACTCTATGAGGTAAAGATTATTGTGTCCATCTTAGGAATAGGAAAATTGAGGTTCAGGGAATTGTGTAGCTTATCTAATGTTTCTCTATTGGTAAGCAGCCAAGTCAGGACTAATACTAGAAGCCTTAGTTGGGAGGGGAGGGTAAAGAGAGAAAAGAAGTATGGCTTTTTCCTCTGGGTACGTTCTCCAGTATGGTGACTTTTCATTATGTTTCATGTAGAATGTCAACAGGAAGCTTCTTAGGCCTGTGCAAAAGGAGTTTCAGCAAGCGATATGAAATAAACTCTTGAAAAATCAAGTCTAGAAGGTCTGAAGAATTGATTGAGTATGGTGCCTTTTTGTTGTTGATCATTCATCAACTAGAGACTTGACCTCTCTCTCAGGCTTGCTCACTAGTATAGTATCAGATTAGAACCCACATCATTCCATGACAAAATCCCTGCTCTGATGGACTGAATCATATTGCCTTCTTACTTCCCCATTCTGACTGAGGTGTGTCCTTAGGATCTACCTTTTGTCTCAGTCATCATATCATCTGAAGACTGAAAATGGGAAGAAAGAGTGGATCTCAGTTTCCTTCCTCCCTACATAAGTTTTGAGAAGTGTGGTGGACTGAATAATGTCTTCCCAAAGACATCTACACTCTAAACTATGGACTTGTGATTAGTTTACCTTTTACAGCAAAAGATAATTTTCAGAGGTTATCAAGGTAATGATCTTGAGATAGAAGAATTATTCTGAATTATCCCAGTGTACCAGATAATAATCAGTAGAGTTCTTATAAGAGGCAGGCAGTAAGGCTAGAGTCACTAAAAGAGATGTGATCATGTTAGGTTGCTGGCTTTAAAGACAGAGGAAGGGGCCCTGAGTTAAAGAATGAAGGTCGCCTTTAGAGCCTGGCAAAAGCGAGGAAACAGTACCTCAGTGCATTTGTGCTGCTATAACAGGATACTTGAGACTGGGTAATATAGGAAGAATAGAAATGTATGTGTTCACAGTTCTAGAGACTGAGAAGTCCAAGATCAAGGCATTGGGTGAGGATCTCCTTGCTGTATCTTCATATGGCAGAAAGGAAAAGGACAAACGAGGCCTGACCTTGTGTCCTCACAAGGTAGAAGAGCGGAAGACAGCACAACTAGCTGAACTCTGTGTAACTCCCTTTTAAAAAGACCTTAATCCAATTAACAAGGGAGGAGCCATGATGGCCTAATTGCCTCCTAAAAGCCCAGCATCTTAATACAATTGATCTTTGAACAACACAAAGCTTAGAGGCACTAACCCCCTGCACAGTAAAAAATCTAGGTATAACTTTTGACTCCCCTAAAACTTCACTACAAATAGTCTACTACTGGCTGGATAACATAAACAGATTAACATATATTTTGTGTGTTATATGAATTGTATACTATATTCTTATAATAAAGAAGGCTAGAGAAAAGAACGTTATTAAGAAAATCAATCATTAGGAAGGGAAAATGTATTTACTATTCATTCAGTGGAAATGGATTATCATAAAGGTCTTCATCCTCCTTGTCTTCATGTTGAGTAATCTGATGAAGAGGTGGAAGTAGAGGAGGTGTCGGTCTGGCTGTTTCAGAGGTGGCAGTAGCAGAAGAAAATCTGTGTATAAGTACATCTGCACAGTTTGAATGCATGTTGTTCAAGGGTCAGCTGTACTGTCACATAAGCAACACCTGAATTTGGGAGGGGACAGATTCAAACCACAGCAAACAGGTTCTGCCTTAGAGCCTTCAGAAGAAGACATTCCTGATACCTCAGTTTTAGGATTCTGACTTCCGGAACTGTAAGAAAATAAATTTGTGTTTTTAAAGCCACTCTTTGTGGTAACTTGTTGTGGTAGCAACAGGAAACTAAGTGGTTACTACAAAAGAAGCTCTTCCTTCTATGTGCTTTGAAAAGAGAGAAATCTAGCAAGGTTTAATTTCATCAAAAGTATCATATAAGCCCAACAACTGTGAAATGATCTGAAGTTTTTTGAACAATAGATTGAACATATTAGACATGATAAAAAACCTAGGTAAGGTTAAGATGTGTGACTTTCTATTTTTCCTTTTTACTGTAATACTTGAGACCTTGAGTCTTCTCTGATTTATGTATCTATAAATGAGAGTAAAGCAGTGGGCTTGCCCACCTCATAGAAGGGCTGTTTAGCTTCATTTGGTAAAGCTTGTAAAATGCTGTGAAGATAATAAATGCTAATCTTTATTTAATCAACTAGGCAAGAAGACAATTAAATGAAAGACCAGGAGTGTGCCTTGCAGCATACTATCTGATGGAGTTCTTGTAGCTCAAACCAACAGAGACCTATATTTAAAATACAATTTCCATAATCTGCCCCATCAAAGTGATAAATTAAGGTTTAAGGCTTCCAATTTCTTGTTTATCTCAACTGCTTAAATTCAATTGCTTTAATTAAAATTGCATTGAGAATGCATTTTCCAATTTAGACTTTCAAAGGCCATTGGGGGTTTTGTTCCATTACATCCTTTTCATCTTACAATGTTTGAAGGATCACCACTTAATTTTCTCAACAGTGAAAGGAAATTTTCCTTCTTAAATTAATAGTTATTGTTTCAACTAACATGTCATACAGCAAGTCTGAAAATTGGCAGTTGCTAAATTAGAAGTGGGTAGAGATATTTTACAGCCATTTTAGCTCTGGAGTCTGTTTTTATGCTGTTCTTGAAACATACAGAAACATTATTTCATAGCAAAAAAATACACTCCAATCAATAAAGAGAGTAGAAAATAGTAAGAATATGCCACTCACCTCAGGACAGTTTAGCATTTGCTTGGTGACCCAAGAAGTAATCTGTATTTCATTATATTTTCAGGGCCAGAAGTCAAGAATAGGAGAGCAGCAGAAAACCACCAAATATGACAGCTAGCTTCACATGGGTAAATTTAGATGGTTGTGATGTGAAAGTCCCACCCATTCATCCCTTATCCCTTCGCTCTAGAACTATTACAAACCACCAAGACAAAAGAAATTCATTCATTTTCAAGGCTGTGGCCAACTTTCCTCCATCCTTCCTTCTTTTCTTCTCTTTACATTTTAATATAATTCCAGATTTACAGAAATGTTTCAAGAATAGTATAAGGAACTCTTTATAGCCTTAATCAATATTCAAAAGTTGCTTATATTTTGTCCAATTTGCTTTATTAATTCTGTTTGTTTTTTTGTTTTTTTGTTTTTCTCTCTCTCTGAACCATTTGACAGTTAGGTGGAAACATCATTGATGCAGGATTTTTCTTGGTCTCCTTACCAGTTGGGGACCTCTGGCTGGTGATGCTGAAGGCCTCACTCAGGGCATGCTGCCTCCCACAGGATGCACCCTGCCCAATCAGCCTGCCAAGTCTAGCTTGTGCACTGGTTCCTGAGTTCTTTTCCCATGCCCAAGAAGAATGAGGATGTGCTGACCACTGAAGGGTTAGGAGGGTGTAGAATAATTTTACTGAGTAATGATACAGGTTATAGTGGAGAGGGGATGCGGGGGTGGTCACCCTACCTGAAGTCCCACATATGGCTGGGTCCAGGTCCTTTTTTGGACTCAGAATGGGGAGTGCATGTTGATTGGTTTGTCAGTATGCAAAAATGGTTAAAGTAAAGGCACCACTCAAAGGTGGGCACAACAGTAGAAAACCAATTAGGAAAGGTTAGGTATGTGTAAAATAGGTGAAAGCTGGGGATGAGAGGAAAGTAGGCCAAACAGGAAGACAAGTTCTCAATCTGGTCTGAAGATTTAACTTGTAGCTTGGTTTTCAGGTTTTAAACTGTCTTTGGCTTGGAGGTGGAGTTTCACTGAGGACCAGCTCCTATCTGCCTAGACAGTTGGCTGCCTCTTGCTGCTCTCAGCATGATCCTTTACTTTTTTTTTTTTTTTTTCTTGAGATGGAGTCTCACACTGTCACCTAGGCAGGGGTGCAATGGCACAATCTCAGCTCATTGCAACCTCTGCCTCTCAGGTTCAAGTGATTCTCTTGCCTCAGCCTTCCAAGTAGCTAGGGTTACATGCGCCTGACAACACGCCTGGTTAATTTTTTATATTTTTAGTAGAGACAAGATTTCACCATGTTGGCCAGGCTGGTCTCGAACTCCTGACCTCAGGTGATCTGCCAGCCTTGGCCTCCCAAAGTGTTGGGATTACAGGCATGAGCTACCATGCCTGGCCGACCCTTTACTTAAAATACTTCATTGTGTATTTCTTAAGTAAAAGTATATTCTCTTACATATTTTCTTTGACAAATTGTCCAAATTGGGAAATTTAACTTTGAAGTAAAATATTTTTGAAATTTATAGCTCATATTCAAATTTTGTCAAAGGTCTTAATAAAACACTTTCTAGCTATTACTTTCTTAGTTCACAATCAGGTATTTCGATTAGTTTTCATGTCTACGTAGTCTCCTTTAATTGGAAAGAATCCCTTAGCCTTTGTTTTTGTTGACCCTGAAATTATTAAAGGGTACAGACCAATTATTTTGTAGAAGAGTTCCTGTCTGGTGCTTCCTCATTATTAGGTTCAGGTTATGTTTGACAGGAAAACCATGACACATTTTATCCTTAGTGCCTATCAGAAGGCATGCACTATTTTTCTAATATTGGTAGATTTAATGTTATCACTTTGTTATTGTGGTATCCATCAGGTTTCTCCACTTAGTAACTACTATTTCCCACTTGTAATCAATATGCCATTTGTAAAGAAGATAACATGAGGCCATATAAATATTCTGTACCTCATCAAACTTTAATCCTCTGTTTTTTTTTTCCTAATACTTTGATGATTTTTTTATTTCTTTCATTTATTTATTTTTTTAACAGAGTCTTGCTCTGTTACCCAAGCTGGAATGCTGTGGCACAATCTCGCCTCATTTCAACCCCCACCTCCCAGGTTCAAGCCTCAGTCTCCCAAATAGCTGAGACTACAGGTGCCTGCCACCATGCCTGGCTAATTTTTGTATTTTCAGTAGAGATGGGGTTTCACTATATTGGCCAGGCTGGTCTCAAACTCCTGACCTTGTGATCTGCCCACCTCAGCCTCCCAAAGTGCTGGGATTATTTACAGGCATGAGCCACTGTTCCTGGCCCCACTGATGATTTTCTAACTCATATATGCTTCTATATTTACTGGCTAGCAGCACCCCACTATAAGAGTGTTCTCTTCTTTTCCATTTAAATATTTATGTATATATTTACATCAGTAGGGAACCATGAATTTTTCCTTTACATGAGGTATTATAATCCATTATTACCTCTCTTTTTTTCTACTTAAATTGTTTCAGATTTGACCACTCTGAGCTCCTTCAAGATAATTGTTTTGCCTTTTTGACATTACTTCATCCCTCTTGGAGCATTTCTTTACTTTCTGGTTCAACAGGATATTCTAGGTTCTTCTTGTACTTTCACTGCTTCAGTACTAGAATCAAACTTCTCCCCAAGAAACTGTGGTTCATTTTAGTAAATAATGGTATTTAGTCACCAAAATTTGAGTACTGTAATTTTGCTCATTGCTACTAGTAGGTCATTGATCAAAGGCCCTGTCAGCCAACAGAGCTAGAAAATATGTATGTATATATACATGTATATATATGTAATGTATATATACCCATATCTAAATGTATTTGCATATCCATCTATCTGTAAATAAGTATTAAAAACCATTAACTTACCCTGATAACTTTAATGTAACCCCATCATGGCACAGTCTATTCTGTCCAAAATTGCCAGCATACTCGGTGAAAGAGCTTGAACTTGATCTTAGATTTCCATGACTCTAATAGTCCAGATTCAAAACCACTTAGAATAAAACTTACTTCCCAAGCCCCATCCATTGTACAGATACACCCTTCACTCTACTCTCCTGAATATCAGTAACCCTACTCTAATGCCCCATATCACTATTCATTCTTTCTCAAGATGAGAGAGAATCAAGACAAAGTTTACTTTATATGTTCATATCTGACAAAGAATTACAGTTCATATTATTTTTGAGGTCTGAAAAAAGGCTTTTAATATTATTTTTTATTCATTTCTTGACCTTGATGAGTGTCACAGTTAGTAGGTTCAGAATTGAATTTGCTCTTGAGTCTACTTCCAGCAATTCTGAAGTGATATTACAGAGCATCCTTTACACATATATTAATTAGATGACTTCTTCCCACTTTCTGTAGACCAAATGTGCTATCCTCTAAAATGTGAACTGTGTAATTAAAATAAATACACATCACATTATTTCTCCTATATTCATTCCATCTGTAACACACTGGAATTTCTTTTTCACACCTGCTTCAACCAACTTTCATGGACTAACTGAATGAAGCAGTATTTGCACGTTTGTTTGTTTGTTTGTTTAATCCTGAGCACATCATGAGACTCAAAAGTGAGCACAGAATATTCATCATAGTTTCATTCCAAAACATGCAAATTATTTTTAGGACTTCAGAAGTGCTCTAAGATGTCTGGAATCCTCCCCAATGTTCCCCTAATCATGCAAATTATCAACCCAACTCAGTATTTACATCCAGATTTTAGCAGCCTTTTATAACCGTTAGCCTTATTTGCTTAGGAGTCTGTTACAAGTGTATATTTGAGTCCAACACTATCAAGCCTTCCAGAAAATTGGGGCAATAAAGACTATGAGTACAAGAAGTTCAAGCTGAAATTGAGTAAAAAAGGTTGCCAAAGGAAGAAATCGACAGTTTAGAAAAGTATAGACAATCTTTAGTTTTAGCAAAGTTCATAGGATTGAACTGTCAACACATAATTAGAATATCACTTATAATGGCACTGTGCCAATATAAGCCAAAATACCTCCCGTTTTATTTGTAATTTAAAGCCTGAAAAATAAACAACCCCTTTTTAATACTAATTTGTGTGTTTTTTTCACTCTGACTAATATTTTAAAACTATCTTTGAGAAATTTAATTTTTAAAATAAGCTATTTCTGACTGGGGATAAGAGTTAGAGATTAGTTTCATTTTTCTTCAAATAGATATGGAAAGTATTTTACTCCTCTATGTAATTCATTCATTATTTTCATTAAAAAGATGTATTTCTGTCCTAAGCAGATATAATCAGAGCAGATAGAGTCCTGAAAAATTACTTCATTCATTGGGATTCAGAGTAGTGTTTAACTTGTAAATGTACAGTTAACATTTAAACACACAGGTAAGAACTCTGCAGGTTCACTTCTGCATAGATTTTCTTCTGCCTCTGCCACCCTAATACAGCACGGCCAACCTCAACCTTCCTTTTCAACCTGCTTCAAGTGAGGGTGACAGAGATGAAGACTTTTAGGGTGATCCAGTTCCACTTAATGTTATTTTCTTAACACAATTTTCTTTTCTTTCTTTCTTGTTTTTTTTTTTTTTTTTTTTTTTTTTTTGAGACAGAGTTTCACTCTTGTTGCCCAGGCTGGAGTGCAATGGTGTGATCTCGGCTCAGGGCAACCTCTGCCTCCTGGGTTCAAGCGATTCTCCTGCCTCAGCCTCCCAAGTAGCTGGGATTACAGGCACCTGCCACCAATCCTTGGCTAATTTTTTGTATTTTTAGTAGAGATGGGGTTTCACCATGTTGGCCAGGCTGGTTGTGAACTCCTGACCTCAGGTGATGCACCTGTCTTGGCCTCCCAAAGTGCTAGGATTACAGGTGTGAGCCACTGCGCCTGGCCCACCATTTTCTTTTCTCTGACTGTGTTAAATGGTTCATGTAATTGGGAAGGCTTCCAGTCAATCGTAAGCTGATAGTGGTTAAGTTTTGGGGAGTGAAAAGTTAGATGTAGATCTTCAACTGCACAGGAGGTCAATGCCCCTAGCCCCCATGCTGTTCAGTGGTCAACTGTAATTCACATAAATGTCCTTGAAATTGTTAAACTGAAAAACTCCAGAGAGAAATAAGGGAGGAGGAACATGTGATTATGAGACACAAAACGTAAAGGCCAATGATTTCTGCATAGAGAAATTTAGTTAACAGCAACACAGACATTGTTCTCTTCCCATTCTAAAGCTAGAGCATTCTATATAAACTCTCTTCACTACTACAATGAGCAAAAGAGATAACAAGTATTCTGATATCTTATTTGTGGTAGGCATTTTGCAGAGATTAGGATTCTGTGCATCAAGCATTCCATGGAACTATAACATAGAAGATAGAAAAAGAAATAGTTATAAATATGCAGAGTATTTATGATGGCACTATAAACTTTTACAGAAGGAGAAGAGCCAAAAAATGGGTTAGTCGACAACATAGAAACGTAATAATTAAAGTGTACAAGTATTCAAATAGTTATAGAACAGAACACTTCTTTAGCCATATCCAGTTCTACTTCTAGACCTGGACAATAGGGTCTCTGCCCTGAGCCCCTGCCTTTTGAGTTCTTCTAGCCGTACTTCTCTTCATAAGGTGTGAGGTTCCCAGGACTAAGCCTATGTGCCCACTCTAAGATGGCACACACGCATGCCCAGAGTAGCTGGAGCTCTGGGGATTCTCTGCTCAAACAACTCTGCACCTGCATCCAGAGCTTGCATAGGTCTATAGTTTTGTGAGTGAACTGCTGGGTCATCGGGGTGCCTAAAGGGGTAACCAAGAGATGTCTGTGGGTATCTGGCAGAGGGAGCTTGGAAATTTGACCCGTTGAGGTACAGGATTGATCTGGGGTAGAAAGAGACATGGGCAGTCACAGGCCTGGTTTCATGTGTTGGTTCTCCTGGTACTACCCCAGTCTGGGGTGGAACTCTGAGAAGTCACGGGCAGAAGTCTGAGAATTATAAATTCAATTCTAATTTCCAAGTTGTTAGGAAGGTAAATTTTTCAAGGTAGAAGAAAACAAGACATGTTATCTTGGCTTGATTGATAATGTTTAATATTAGGTTGGTGCAAAAATAAATGCGGTTTTTGCTATTATTTTTAATATTTAGAGATTTAGTATATTGGTCTCTTTTTGTACTTTTGGCCTAAGCCCTACAAATGTTGGGGGTGGGGCACAACTAATAAAATCTTATTTTGAGTTTCACCAACTCCTTAGAGAGAAGAGATTTTTAAGTTAATATGAAGATAAACTAAAAATTATTTCTAATCTGGTGTCTTTTTGTTTTGGTTTTGGTTTTAAGTTCCTGTGTTTGGTTTGTGTATTTGAATAATTGTTTATGTTAACTTTTCATTAACACTACGTGCTTTCTTGCAGAAACGGCTTTGCTCACTCTCAACTAATTTTTTTTTTTGTCATCATAACGTCCTTTATAGAGATTCAAATGTCAAATGCCATCAAGATTCTGCTGCCCAGGTTACAGACAAGCTGGTCAGTGCTCTCTTACAGACTGCATGACCGTGTTCCATGTGACCTATGAGGAAGCAATCTGCCTGCTTAAGACCTTGTAATTTTTTTAACTGAAAATGACTGAATAATCTAGTTCAATAATTTTCATTTTACAGGATAAAAAACTTATGCCAGATATCACTTAACACTGATAATCTCTCCTACACAAAAATAAATATATTTTTTGGCCTAAAGAATAGAAAGCTCTTAATAAGTACTAGAGTTTTTAAAAAGTGATGTAAATAAATTTTTATTCCATTAATGAATTTTAGTTTTGAGATGCAATGAGTATTGATTTTCAAAGTTCTTATCAAAATGCAGATACTTCTAAGAGACAAAAGTCTTGTGCATTGTAAGCTAAGCTAGTTGATAGCTGAGGTCTTGGAAACTGAACACAGTTCAGGAGCTTACAGGACGAAAGGCAGGAAGTAGGGGCAGCGTGAGGAGGTGAGTTGGTCAGTGAGACGGGAGACAGCCTGAAAGCACAGCTTACTAGGCAATTTTGCCTAAGGCCAGTTCTGTATGCAGGGAGATGCTGACTGGAGAAAAAGTGGCCCAGTTGTTGGATCTGCAGCACAGAACAGGCCTTGTAGCAAACAGGAAGTGACAAAAATAACTACCTTTTCAACACAAGCAGCAGCTTTAAATGGTGCACAATGAATTTTTCATCTATCAATTACACTGCAAACTAGAAAGTCACAGATAACAAGGATGCCTCCTTATGTCACTTCAGGGGACTGTTTAAAAATAGAAGACTGCCGGAAAACAGGAGAAGCATAATCAATACTGTGATTAATGGCAGTAATTTCACGCAAACATCTGGGCAATTAAATATGCTCTTTAGGAGGTGTTTTGCCTCGTGACTAGTGAAGGAATGAATGAGTTTCAAATCAAATATCACTGTCAGTATACTGAATAATTCACAGCCACAAACGACTTCAAACTGGAACATTTCCAGCTGCCAAATACATAAAAAGTCTTATTTTAAAGAAAATATACTCTGGGTCAGCTTTTCATTCTGCAATCCTTGTTCATTTTAATTTAAAGGCACTCTAACAATTATGTAAACACATACTATCTATTTGTACCCAAATGTCAGCTATGCATTATGGGAAATAAAAGGACTATATCACATGACTTCTGCTTCCAGCAAAGTTAACATTTTTGTTGGCTGAGCAAAGAATATCCTCAGGAAACAGTTAGCAGGCTATTGTAAGTGTTGGTGTTTCCACACCTGGGCCAACCATAAAAACTATTTGAGATGTTTGTTAAATTCGATTCATCAGGTTGAGTGTAGAACTCAGGAATCCTTATGGCCACATACAGTCCATTTTTAAGAAACACTGCAGTACTGTTTCTAAGAAAGCATGACATAAAATCAATATCCAAAATAGGTAATCCAAGAGATGAAACTATTTGACCCAAAAATAGTTAGAAAGGAACTTCCATGTTAACACCTTATTTTGGGCAATGTACTAAGAGCTTCATTACTACACACATTTAAAAAAATATAAAACCTTGTCATTCTAACAATTCCCTCACTGCAATCATCTATAGAATCCTGGAAAATAAAAGGACTTGTAAAACAATTATTTTTATACAGGGGAAACAAGAAGTTCAGAGAGATGACTTGCCTGGTCCCAAAATTTAGTTAGTGAATAACTGGAATTCCATTCAGAGCTATCCATTATGCCACATCGTCCCTCTAAGTAAAAAGTGCTATCATTAGTTAGAACACTTTGGTAGCTTTGCTGCAAGCCCCAAAACTAGGATATCTACTAACAAGCCAGCTGACAATGTTATACCTCTTGTGTCTTTCAAAAAAAATGTTCTTACCTCTAAAGTATCATGATATTTTATTGTCAGAAAATTCAAACTATGAGCAATGCCATCAGTTAAGTGGATATCGATTTTAGTTACGAGAAAGCATTGCTGTGAAAAGAGAATACACCATTTCTAAACACTGAGACAATGAAGAATGTCCACTGGTTACTGTGATTCCAGTCGTGTCCATTTCAACTCCCAGATCATCCGGCCAAACAATTATCCACCATCTATGCATCACTGCAGACACTTACTTCAGACCATCTCTCTCCAGGCAAAGTCAAGATTTATCATTTGAAGAACTTCTTTTCCTCACTCTTTTTCAGAGCCACCTCTTAGTTGAACTATTTCACTGCAACAGTCCTCTTCAACTGGTGACAGTCTTTCAAGTAATCCATAAAACAGGATGGAAAGTTTCTTTCTCAGTTACTGTTGCAGCAGAAGGGAAGTGTGACCTGGCAGCAGGTACAGGTGAATCGGGAATGTGTACCGCTTCTTCATGCAGCTTGTACATTCAGGGTCTGCTTGGACCTCATCTGGTATATGCCACTTCCACCTGATGGAGTCCTACTGGCATGCTTGACTTTATGGCATGGTAGATCAGATATCCAATTAATCAAAAGTGTGAGTGTCTTTATGGTTTGTGGTTCAGTACCTTATAGGACACAGTAGCAAGGTAACCATTATTTTTTGAATGAGAACAGTTACTTGCTGAAAATTACATGTTTTTTTTTTTTTTTCCAGAACTTTGGACTTTGTGTATTACAGATTTCTGCTGGTTGAATCTGCCAAATACAGTTTAAGTAGATACACTGGGTTATGACAGCAAGAAAGAAAATTTTTGATGCTGTCAACAAACATCTCTTTCTTTCTTTGAGTCTTCAGGACTTTGGGATTATTGAGTAAACAGGCTGAAGAACTGCATCACAAAGTATTACATGTGCATCTCTTTTGATGGTGGTGTCTGTGAAGTGCAGCAACTTACTTGTAAATTTAGAGGAAATATTCTAACACACTCTAAACAATTAGACACATAGACATTTCCTTGAATAGAGCATACTTTCTCACAACATTAATTTCCCATTTTTTGGCATGCATGCATCAGTATCTCCTAGCTCACCGTATCTAGCTTCTATCAGCAAGCTGTCGTCAGTGCGGTTGGTAAGTATGAATTCTGTGTAAGAGTAAGAATGGTTAATTTGGCTGGGCGCAGTGGCTCACACCTGTAATCCCAGCACTTTGGGAGGCTGAGTCGGGTGGATCACCTGAGTCAGGAGTTTGAAACCAGCCTGGCCAACATGGTGAAACCCCATTTCTACTAAAAAAAAAAAAAAAAAAAAAGGTGAGTGTGGTGGTGGGTGCCTGTAATCCCAGTTACTTGGGAGGCTGAGGCAGGAGAATCCCTTGAACCTGAGAGGCAGAGGTTGCAGTGAGCCAAAATCGCGCCACTGCACTCCAGACTTGGAAACAAGAGCAAAACTCCATCTCAAAAAAAAAAAAAAAAAAAAAAAGATTAATTTACCTTCAAACTAAATTGTAACACATATTTGACATAACATGGTGTCAATGTGGTAAAGGTGTACTGCTATCCTTGCTAAGTGAGATAACTGAATTTGACAGTCCGTACCTATTGGAATACATTAAGAAATCATCTGCCAGATCAGTAGCTACACATTCAGTGATAGAGACTATACAAATTATTTCAGTAAAGAGAGCCACATGTGGGATAGCTGTGGCAGTGTAAATTACCATCTATTATCATTATGATAATCGAGCATCATTTTCCAAATCCCATACACATTTTCTACTGGCTAAAGAGGAGAGTTAAATGTTGGTGTGACACCAATCACAATTCTTGAAGTTTTCAAATCTTTGATGATGGTGCCAGGTAATTTTTCTGCATTTACTCCAGAGGTGTAGTTTTAATTTTTTTATTGAGAGGGAGCACTTGGAGCTTCTATTTGGTCCTACTTATTGTAATCACTCTTCACTTAGGTCTCCGAGATAGAGGTTCTAACGGATGCTAAATGTAATATTCAAAATTCACTAGGGAAATAATCATAATATATGTTGGGATCCAAGTGGGACTATCTTGAATCAACACCTGTCTCCATAAGACCAAAGTTGCTATTTAGGATTCTAAGAATGAAATTTAGAGCAAAGTCATTGTCAAAATATTCCTGAAAAGTCTGCATATTTACCTTATTTTAGAACATAATTACATCGTGAAATGGTAACAGATAACTGTGGTAACATTAAAAATTTTTTCCTGAGGGGTAACTAGGTGCATTGTTTTTCTTCAAATTTCAACAGATGCTGAGTCTATGGACTGATTCAGGTCTGAGAACTGGGAAAGAGCTCTCCAAATAGGTGGCTTGAGTCAGGCCTCTGTTCAACTAGATTATAAGGCCTAATTTTTTTAAATCAGTTCTAGAATTCAGATAGGAATTCATGGGCTATCTTCTATTTTCATCTCAGGGGCTTTAATGATTAAATAGCTACCTCCAAAGATCCACTAACGCAACCAAACTGCTGTTGCTCCTGGTGGCCAATGACAGCTACTGCTACCTGGGCCTTTCCATTTTTGGGAACTATTGTCCTCATTGAGATAGTAAGCTGTTTTGAAAGTAGTTTCTCTCATTAGCACCCCTATTTAGTAGAGAACAACTTTTAAAATACTTTTTCAAAGTGAATGTTCCATCATAGGGAATGATGGAATATGACTAGGTGTATGTGAGTGAGCTACAGTGGATACAGAATTCTAACATTGCCATCTCATTTAGTCTTTGGATTTCTTCTTTATCAAGGAATTTTGGCATCTCATCTTCAGTTATTTGAACAAATAATGATTCCAGGTTTACTATATTCTGTACTGTTTGATCTAGCTCATTTGTTACAGAATATGTAGTAAACTCACACTGGTAAATTTTGCCAATTAAAAATATGTGTTTCTGACTTCTTGGTCTAGCACCTTCAGAATACTTTCCCATATGTAGCAGAACCTAGATGGCATACATTTTCTAGTTTTTTGGTATATAAGCTGTGTCCTCAATGCTTGACATCATAATTACTTTCTTCTCAGGGTATGTTGGAATATGACTCTAGCTTTATAACTGGAGACATTAAAATGTGTTAAGAACAAGGCAAAGATTTTATTAACTTGTCTTTGCAGGGTAACTCCACTGTAGAAGTTGTTATGTAGTCTTTCAACAAGGCAGGAAACACCACCTCATCAGGTTAGGAAAATGAGATATTTAAACTCACAATGGACTGTGAATTGGGAAGTCATGTGAATCCTATAAGTTCTCCAATATCCCTTCATTTTAATTAGTAGGTTCTTTTCTTTCCAGTCCTAACCTTTAGGGTTTATGTAAGAGATCTAATGAGGCTATGAATTAATAGACATTGGAATGTGGCAGCATACTGCATCAAATGATGCATCAAATGAGGGTTTTGTTTCTAGCTTTCTCAGAACAGAGGCTGCAAAAGTTAAGAAATTCATAGAAAGTCCCTAGTTTTCAGTAAATGCCTGATATGGTTTGGCTGTGTCCCCACCCAAATCTCATCTTGAGTTGTAGTTCCCCTAATCCCCACATGTCGTGGGAGGGACCCAGTGGTAGGTAACTGAATCATGGGGGTGGTTACCCTCATGTTGTTTTTGTAAGAGTGAGTGAGTTCTCACAAGATCTGAGGATTTTATAAGGGGCTTTTCCCCTTTTTGCTTGGCACTTCTCCTTGCTGCTGCCATGTGAAGGACATGTTTGCTTCCCCCTCTGCCATGATTGTAAGTTTCCTGAGGCCTCCCTAGCCATGCTGAACTATGAGTCGATTAAACCTCTTTCCTTTATAAATTACCCAGTTTGGGGTATGTCTTTATTAGCAGTGTGAGAACAGACTAATACAATGCCTGAACCAATGAACTATAAATTTAGCTTATAATTTTCCTTTTTAAACTTTCATGTGTTCTTAGAAGGAAAGTCTTCAGGGCTGGGTGAACTGGCTCATTCCTGTAATCCCAACACTTTGGGAGGCTAAGACAGGTGGATTGCTTGAGCTCAGGAGTTTGAGACCAGCCTTGGCAACATGGCAAAACACCATCTCTACAAAAAATACAAAAATTAACCAGGTGCACACTTGTAGTTCCAGCTATTCAGGAGGCTGTGGTGGGAGGATAGCTTGATCCCAAGAGGTTGAGGCTGCAGTGAACAGTGATCATGCCACTGCATTCCAGCCTGGGCAACAAAGTGAGACCCTATCTCAAAAGAAAAAAAGGAAAAGAAGTAATGCCTTCAGCTCATAGTCTTTGAGACCTTCAAGTCTTTCCTACAGTTATATAGCAGCAGAGCCTGGATTTTCTAAAGCCTTGCCTTCTATTGTACCCGATTCTGGGTAATGAAACGTAATAATTTAGCTATCTGTTTTGCCCCAAAGTGCCATTAGCTGTCCAAGATATACCCCTTTAAAATAGGTTAATTTTCACTATTCAATGTCTAACCAGGAGAGATATAAAATTTTTAGTCCTCTATTCCCCCAAGTTGCTACTGACAATCACCACTTCAGTTCAGAGTTAGTCACATGCCATGAAACCAACTCTGACTGACTTTAACCAAAAACAAATTCATTAAAAGGGCTGATGGGTAGCTTACAGAATCACCAGGTGGGTTGGCTGAAAAAGAGGCATCAAATCCCTTTATGATATAACTCTTGCCTATATCTTTGAATTTAATGTTCACAATTCTTCTTTATGTACATTGCACTCTAGTTCTGAAATAATTCAATTCCCAAATGTGCTATGCTGTCACACCTGTATGCTTTCCCATAAGCTATACTTTTTGCTTGAAATGATACTTTCCTACTTTTTTTTATGCATTACCTTCTTTATCAAGTATTCTATGATAACCCCAGGTAGAACTGCCATTGAGAATCTCTCATGATCTTATACCCATTACAATACATGTTATCATATTGTACATTATAGTACATTGTGCTATGCATTGTATGCTATATAAATATACTAATTACAATGAGGTATAATAATTTAAACAAATTTGATTCCCCTACTTGACTTTGCATAGCTTATCCCCTCTTCTAGCAAATATTTGAAATGTAGCAAATATTCAATTAATATTGAATGAAAAGACAAATGAACCAATAATCATTTTTAGGAAAGGATAATTTATAAATTCACAGTAACAGATAACATGTTACTGTTACAAGTATTTCTTTAAAGCATATAAAATTTTCTCTGATGTTAAATCTCACCTGTTTCTTCAGGATCCTCACTTTCTTGTTGGGGAGATGACCTAGAGCTGGTTGGTATCTTGTTGTAAGTTAATTTTACTCACCATTGCTTATCCCACTGATCCTTTCCTTTGAAGAGTATTTCTCACTTAATAAAATGGAAAAATCTATCATCCCTAAGCTCTTATCATTCAAAAACTTCTGACTAAATATCTCCCTAAGACTGAGGCTAAGTGTTCTGACAAGCAGTTGCAAAGATTTTCATGAATCTTCTTTTTCTCTGCCAAGTGAGAGTCCACAGAGGCTGTAAAAGAGGAGCAGATAATGGGGAGGAAAAGACAAAGACTATGCTGGGAAGTGGGTGAAAAGAAAAACAATGATCAAATGAGTCTGATTAATGCCCAGTGGCGATGCAAAGCAGTGGAGTCATGGTCAGAGCACTCCTATGTCCATGAAAATTTTGGACGTGTTCACCACGGGTTGCTTTTGTGATTTAAACTCTCTACTATTGGATTAATACAGTTACACCATTTAAAACATTACATAATGCTAAAACAACACCATAAAATATAATCATTCCCAATTCCAGCCTCTACTTACATAGTCCTCCTCCCCAAACATTTCTGATGTTTTCGGCTGATTTTTTTTCTTAGCATTTATCATGTCAGAATTCCTAAGTAATATGCAAGTATTTTATCTTTAAATCAATATTAGACATCATCTCTAGATTCCCTGTTAGATGAAGATTAAGCTGTCCTCTATGTCATCTCCTCTGCTTCCCTTCCCTTATTTTCTCAATTGTTTTATTATAATTGTTGGTTAAATAAAAATACAGTTTGTACATTATCCTGCCTACAACTAGAACTGGCATTAAATTATTAGAATTTAAAAATATTTATTAAATTAATAAATGCCTTGTTTTTATATTTGCTTCAGATTTGGTACCTAATTGGCTAAGTATCTATACACTCCAAATGCCTCTAGGTACAGTTTCCCACAAGGTCAATCACATCAAGTAATCGGTGTGTTTTTACTAAATGTCAATGTTTCACTCTGTGTGTGTGAATTATACTCATTATTTAGGGAAACACATATTTTAGTTGAGAACTGCAACATGAGAGTAAAAAACTTTTGAGAACTTGCCTGGCTTTATTCTACTCTACATTTAATTAATATTTGCTTGTGTATAGATTTATAGATTAAAAATAATTTTCATTCAAAAATTTAAAGACAACACTCTGAGATGGAGTTTTGCAAATTGTTACCCAGGCTGTTATTTCAATGGAAAAATCTAAGGCCATTTCAATTTGTTATGCGTTGTAAGTGAATTTTCTACCCTCTCTCTGAAAGCTTGTACAGTGTTTTCTTTGTCGTTCATGATCTGAATTTTCACTGTGATTTATTGTGTGTCCATTTTCATCCATTATACTTGACATCTCTAGGTTCTTTCAACCTGGATACTCAAAGTCTCTAAATTCCAGAAAATTTTACCAAATTGTATGATAATTATTTCTCTCCTTCATTTTTTTTCTGTTCTCTTTTTCTGGAACTCCAAGTATTTGAATGTTGTACCTCCTAGACTTTTAGATCTGTTCTCTAATTTTCAAATATTTTGCTCTAGTAGTTTTTTCATATCTTTCTCTTTTTGCTGTATTCTCCAAGAGATTTAACTCAACTTTTCCAACCTTTATATTAAGTTCTTTGTTGTTCTATGTTTTTAATTTCCAAGCAAAAGAATTCTTTTTCCTCTATGGAATATTAAAGATAGTTTTACATGTTTTTTCCTCAGGCATAACCTGTTTCCTTCATGGGTTTTGTGCATTTGTTTTGGTCTCTCTCTGCTTAAGCCTTTCCTCAAATACCTAGAAACCCTTGATTATCTGATGCTATTCAACGGGGTAAACAAAAAGCTGATTGGAAACATTGACTGCATTGAAGGTATCTGTCAGTCTGAAATTTAATAAGGGATAATCCTGCTGGCCATTTATGGAGAAAACCTTGGGTACCAAATTTTATTATGTTTCCTCTTGAGTTGTCAGATTCACCAGAGAAGAGTGTTCCACTTTCTGACATAGAGAAAAAGCAGACAAACAAAACAAAAATCTCAATGCTGATGTTCCTGTGGTGAGACAGAGGAAGGATTCTGCATTTGTCTCAGAATTCAGCACTGAACTATAGAACAGGGGATTCATCTAATCTTCTGTTTTGGTATAGAAAGTCCCAATTCAGAGACTTTCTTTTACCCTTTCTGTGGATCAAATATTTGAGTTTTGGGCTGGAAAGAGGAGAGTGAGTTATCAATGGCAGGGAGGCATGGACAGGATCTGGAGTATTTAACTGTTCCTTATAGTTTTAAATTCTTCTTAGTCAACTCCATTCACCTTATGTCCACAGCTGCTTGGTGTGTCCATTCACCCAGTATTCAACACATATGTGATGGAGGTGGGTTTGCTGCCTGCTTGCCCCTGCCAGTTTCTATGATTTGGTTTCCTTGGTTCTGCTAAGCCAGTTACCAGGTGTCCACTTGTTTTCAGCTTCCCAAATGTTGCCACGGTCTCCTCACTTGTATTTCCTTTTCCGAGGTCTTTGAAAATAAAGAAATAAAATAGATTTTCTATAGTTTTAGTAGGGCTTTGGAAAGAAGGAAATTATATACCTGTGGCTGATCTATCATTTGACCTGAAAATGTGATGATAGCTCTTAGATGCATGTCACACACCAGGTAAACTCTAGAATGAGTTCTTAGGTGAAAATTATTGTAGGCATAATGGTCCAATATCAGCTGTTCAAGGTAACAAATAACTTTAATAAATGGCTTCTTTTCCTGCTCTTGAACTGCTTATCTATATCCTCTCTTTTATTCTTGACTTGGCTTTTCCCTTTTGAATACCTCACTAATCTTTAGTTTCCTCCAGATTAAACACCATGTTTGAAATGCTGTCCTGTAGACCCGACACTGGACCTGCAAGAATTTGGGCTGCATTCTTCTCTGAATAGGTAAAATGACTCCTATTTCAGTCTTTTCACAATGTCTCTTTTATAAGGGAATTTGTTTACTGTCTAATGGTAAGTAAACTAATAAATATTTCTTTGATGTTTATGCACAAATTTGAGAAAGCAGGATTTGATTTTTGAATATTTTAAATTCTGATAATTTATCTGCCAACATACAGGTTTCCCACTTTACTTGGCTATTGTTAAAAAATTTCCTCTTGGTTTAAAAGATGATTATCAGAAGTAAAAGATTAAGGCGGGGTGCAGTGGCTCACTCCTGTAATCCCAGCACTTTGGGAGGCAAGTGGATTACCTGAAGTCAGGAGTTCAAGACCAGCTTGGCCAATATGGCAACACACCATCTCTACTAAAAATATAAAAATTAGCCAAGCATGGTGGCGGGCATCTGTAATCCCAGCTACTAGGGAGGCTGAGGCAGGAGAATTGCTTGAACCTGGGAGGTGGAGGTTGCAGTGAGCCCAGATCATGCCATTGCACTCCAGCCTGGGTGACAGAGCAAGACTCTACCTCAAAACAAACAAACAAAAACAAAAACAAAAACAAAAAAAGAAAAAAAAGAAGTAAACAATTAATATAAAAAAGGATAGTCTAAACTTGAGGCTTTCTTTATGATTTAATGAGTAATAAGCAATATTTAAAGAGCCTTGGAGAAAATAAGTAAGGCCTTAGAAAAAAATCAAGGTCAACTGCTTAAAATATTTGATCTTGTAACACAAATGGTTTTAAATATCTTAATTCATAAGACTCTTAGAAAATGGGTTAGAGAATATAACAAAGCAAAACAAAGTTTCTGTAATGCCAGTTATAGTAAAGAACACAATTAAGTTTAGTACAATGAACATTTCTTTAGCTCCTTCTTTGTGTAAGGCACTACATTACATGCTGCAGCAGAAGAAAAAGGAAAAAAACAGTAAGAAGACTATAATCACCAGAAGTTTAGACATTGACAAGAAATTATTTTTAAAATTTCACATAAAATTATAAGCTTTGTCTAAAATGTTGGTTAAGAGTATGGTCATATAACTTACAAAACTGGAACACTTTTGAAGGAAAAGGGAGACAATATTAACTATACTAGGAGAATCCTAGCAAAACACAATGCAAACAGATGACATGAAGTTTCAAAGGTGGGGGTGTTTTTATCTATTCAGTGAGGTCAGGGAAGATGGGGAAGGTGGAATTCAAAATAGAGAGGACAGTATGTGCAAGAACATGGGTAAGATATGGCAGATACTTGGATGGCTTTAAGTATAAAAATATATAATGATATGCCTTGGAGAAAAAATCTTGAAAGTGAAGTATAGATTTTGAAGGGTCTGCATATAAAATCTTTGTTTTTAAGATTTTAAGAGGAATGATAATATTTGAACTCTAAGTTGAGAAGATTGTTTTGCCAGAAACGTGTAGAGAGGATGAAAAATAGAGATTGAATAAGACAAGAACACGGAGGAGGCAAGAAATAATGAACCTTAAATAGGGTAAGAATGCCAAGGAAAAATCATATGCAAATGATACCATGTAGAACTCGGAGTAGAATTCATAGATATGGCAAATGTCGAATGGGGCATGTGTGTCAAAGGAAAGAGAAGGCCAAGAACTTGTGAAGTTTTAATGGATAGGTAAACAAGAGAATCTAGTACCATTAAATAGATTAGATAATTCAGGAGGAATTTTTAGGGGAGGGAAGGGATAGTTGTGAGTTTTAAATTTAGTAGATTGAATCTGGGAAGCTAAAAAAAAATTCAAATCAATTTGTCTAGCAAGTGGGTGGAAATTGTGAATCTGAATTTCACAGCACATCATAGTCATAAAGCTAAAGCCATGGCTGTGAAAGAGGGTCCAGGAAAGAGTGTAGAAATAAAGGAAGTTAAGAACATGGTGGTGGTGGTGGTGGGGTCATGTAAACTCACAAGAATTAGTTTAACATGGTGAGGGAAAATCCTAAACTCTAATGTCTAGAAGTCAACATTTTATTGAAGACTATGAGCTAGGTACTTTATCAGCCTCTGGGGATGAAAGAAGTAGGAAAAAAATGAATATTCCTACCACCAAGGAGCTGCCTAGAACAAATATTAACGACAGAGTAATTATTAGTATTAAATACTATGAGAAAGTCCAGTAAGATAGGAAATAAAGATTCAATTTAGTGATGACTATATAATTTACCTTTCATGAAATAGCTCTAGTGAAGTGGTGAGGAGTGCAACTCAATTATAAAAAGGAAAGAATGAGGGTGTGGAAAAGAATAAAGGATTGTAAATTTTTCTTCCAAGAAATAGTGCAATTGAGAAGGAGAGAAGGAAAGAAAAGAAGGGAAAGGGAGGGAAGAAAGGGAGGAGAGGAAGGAAGAAGAGCAGTAGGAGGGGAGAGCCAGTGGCACACTGGGGTAACTAATTTGAGAGGGTGACTGAATGCATGAAATTGGGTTGAAGCTATGCCCATTCAAATACTTTCTTAAAAAAATTAAAATACGCAAACATTACAATCCACCTCAATAAGTAATACTTATTCCTAGAGTGAGCTAGGTGTATTACTAGATTATCTAGATCCTTATCTGTATTCTTCTTTTCCTCTACAAGTTGTTATTCTAATTTAGTCCTTGATTGTGGCAAAATCGTGTAATATATTACATATAATATTGTATTTTGATATTAAATAAATCCATATACATAAGAAAAATAAATTATCTACTGAGACAATTGGATGTTTCCAGCTTCTCTCTCTCTGACAATAAAAACAAAAGAGATTGATTCTTGGATTCAGATATTTATGGTTTAATATTCTTAAAAGTTTTACAAAAATCAAGGTTATCTTTTTTTTAAAAAGCCTTCTACAAATAAAAGTAAACTATATTGTTGGTTGGCTCACCCTTGTACGTTCTTTGACATGTTCTAAAAGCCAACAACTCTTACCTGCAGTCTTCCTTTAAACTCTTGATAGATCTCCAAATTCCCCAGGAATCATTCTAGATTCAGAGTTCAACTTGACACAAAGGTACTCTATCCCTCTAGTCTACTTTCTATGACTTCAGGAAAATAAATCTCTGTAATCATCTTAGTTACTCTGCCTCACAGCTCCTCTTTCATGTGTGGATTACAATTTGTAAGATTAATTCCTTGGTGGACAGGTGTACCTTGATTTTTGCATAAGAGAACAACCTGTTTGCTTTATTCCCAATATGACTTCCTAAAATTCAGATGACCTTTGATACACATTATATCTAATCTTCAGAAAATTCTTGGTTTAGTACTAGATTACATGCAACTATTTGATATTCTCAGAAAGTGATTTCACAGTTTATCCTATGTACAAGGTAATTTATTAATATGCTAGTTATGAAAATATTAGTCCTTCCTCTTGCTTTCTTTCTGTGAGTGGGTTATTCAGTTCATGGCCATCCTTTACTATAATCCTATTTTTTTCTTTTTTAATTTTTTAAATGGAGATGGAGTCTTGCTGTGTTGCCCAGGCTGCAGAGTGCAATGGCATGATTTCAGCTTGCTGCAACCTCCACCCCCCTGGTTCAAGTGATTCTCCTACTTCAGCTTACTGAGTAGGTGAGATTACAGGCACCCGCCATCATGCCCAGCTAATATTTGTATTTTTTTGTGGAGACGGGGTTTCACTATGTTGGCCAGGCTGGTCTTGAACTCATGACCTCAGGTGATCTGCCTGCCTTGGCCTCCCACAGTGCTGAGATTATAGGCATGAGCCACCATGCGGGGGCGGGGGGGGTATTTCTTATATGGGATTTTGCCAAAGAGTTAATAGAAAAATTAATTCTGTGATTAAATTTGCCTAGACAACTATGATGTGTAACTTTAAAAAATAAATTATATTCTTCTATTCAAAATGTAGTCTTTTATTTTTGTCAAGTCTTTGTAGAAACCTTAAATATCCTATGTTTACAGGCATATGCCTGAAATATATTTGATGGAATGAAGTTTTCTTCTCCTTTATTTGATCACAGTTATAAGCATACAGTAACTAAACAGTTTCTCCAGTTGATGTGGCCAGTTTCATATACTTGCTAATTCAGGGAAATGCACTGAGGATTTTTCCCTAAATTAGTTTTCATTTTCTGTTTCATATGGATTAGAAAGACATAGATAGTGAAGGGTACTGCTTATAAAGCATATCTTACATATTGGTCATAAATGTATGTAAATCATTCATTGAGTAAAACCACAATGTCTATGAACCATTTTTCTGTTCTCTTATTTATTGACAGTTTCTTTTAATTACAACACAATGAATTGATGGTAGATACAGAAGATGCAATAGTATAAAAAGCCATTTAACCCTTCCCTTGGTTAAGACACTTACAGCAGACAAAAACTGCCCCACCCCTAATCCCCTCCTTGAATGGAAACAAAATAAATATAAATTAATAAATACAAAAAAAATCACTGCACAGCCCTTAACTCTTTGATTGCCATGGCAAGAACCATGCTGATGATTCTAGCTTGTGACATTTGTGTGGTTAAAGGTTGCCGCAGCAGTCAAAGGGTTATAGCATTGTAAACATAAGTACTTTGTGGAAAAGTTCAGTCATGTTAATGGTCTATAGCAATGAGATTAATAGCATGACCCCTTGACCTTTAATGACGCAACATTATAAGGAGTTAAAAGAGATAGTAGCTTGGTGAGCTGTTACATAGACTAGTCAACCACTTTATTTAACAATGTGCTATGAGGCCTTGATTTACTAATAAAAGACAACTTGTGAATAATAAACACTGTTCAATGCACTGATCAATAAAATCAATGAAAAAATTAATTTAAGCACCACAAAATTTTGCCTGATTTTATCTGACAGTCATAATACACTTTAGCACCATTTATTTAGCCTTATATTTGCACACAAACAAGCTTTGTGTTTGTCAGTAGAAGCTATCTGAAAAAAATTATGCCAGATTTAAGATGGTGTAAATGTATAGAATCCTGTGTGGGAAAAACATCACTACAACTTGCACACCTTAAAACTCATTCAGCAAATAAATGTATTATTTATTTCTTTCCTTGCACACAGAACACTACATATTATCAAGAACTTAATGAAATAGTGTTGAGTGTAATGAGAACAATGCAGAAACTTAAATCTAGATTTTAATACTCTCTCCATAACTGAAAATATCATGGGGAATTAAAACAAAGGTGAAGTATTGTCAGACAACCACAAGATAATGGCCTACATATTTAATTTCCTGGCATTTCTCTCTGCTTCACAGTTTAATGTTATTTAAATAAAGTCTGTATTAATTTTAATTTTTTACTTTCCCATAACCACAATATAGAAAGAAAAAATTAGTTTTGTAAGAAGCTATAAAATGTATATTGTTTACCCAAGAGACAACTTCCCTTTGCAATTACTTGCATCTCATTCTGACTCTGAATGATAAATGTCTGTGCAATTTTTTAAATATATGGTATTTATTTGACAAACTAAGTTTATGGGAGCTTTTTCTCTTCATCTATCTAGTAAATATATATATATATGTGTGTGTGTGTATATATATATCATATATACTATATATTCCCAAATCTATATTACCAGATAGCTTATATGGATGTCATAAATCTGCATTATCATACTGATCCGCCACTGGAATCAAGATAATGTTAATATAGGTATACACGTTTTAAAACATCTTAAAGATAGGTTACTATACTGATGAAGCAGGCAAGTTTCTCAAGGTCAATAATTGATTCTTTTAAAAAAGCATCAACCAACTATGAACTAATTAGATTTTATGTTTTTGTTTAAAAAGTTAAGTTTATTAAAAGTTATATTAGCGCAAAATTGAACTAGTAAACTCCATTTATTCCCTCCTATAATATAAAAACAAGATCTATTTGTTTAAAATTAGATACCTAAAAAAAATCTTTCAAAACTTTTAAGCCTGAAGCAAATTTTTATGGTCGAGTCTCTAAAACCCCTGAAAATAGAGGTCTGCAATAGAAATGCTGATACAGTCAAAACCAAGGCAGCAAAAAGTTGCCTCTGTAACACCCCTAATTCTTTTATTCTATCTCTCTAATATATATGTAATTTACACATACAGAGAAATAGACCAAAGGATGAAGGTTTTAGGCATTTATGTACCCATGATGTACCTTAAAGAGAACACTATACTGTGACTACTTCCTGTATAATTATTTAAGATATATTCTCCAAAAGCAAATTTCCTTAGCTATCTTATCAACAGACAATACCCTTCATACTCAGCATTTCACTTTTCTCAGGGGAATAGCTCTATAAAAAGTTAGAAGCCAATGAGAGAAGTTGGGATGTATGTGAACTTTACTGGGACTGTCTTTGCATGGAAGTTTTGAAGGAAAATACTGAGGAACAAAGATATTTCCTGGGTACCATCTCTGATGTACAATGCTGCTCAATACTGATTTTCACAAAGGGAATGGAAAACCAAATCTGTGTTAAAAAAAAAAAAAAGACAATGTAGAAATAGAAAGAAATGCAAATATAGACAGAGACTGCATAAGACAACTCAGTAAGATGTATCTTTCCCAACCATCTGTATTTTTGGGTGACAAACAGAAGGCAAACAAATAATGATCTTAGAATTGGAGGAGCAGAAAAACCAGGCACACACACCCTTGCTTGGAAATTGTTTGTTTGGAAGTAATTAAGATAGTGAAAATTTGTACTTATGAACATATAAAGGAATAATTGATTTCACATCAGCTATAAGAGAAGTAAATGCCAAAAAGACCTAAAAACCTAATTTTACTCAGGCAATGGTATACACTAAAGAGCTGTGAGAAGACAGCCAATAATGTGGCCTCTGTGATGGAATTTCAGTAATAGCAAAAATTATAACATTGATTTAAGGATAACTCTCATATTACTACCAAAATCATTCATTCAAGCAAAGTATATTTTATCTTAACAATTGGATTGTTAATATATAGAGGAAACAGGTTCAAACTGGCATTATGTAACAGCAAATGAAACATGCATCCTAGTGACTTTTCAAATAGACAGCTCATACCAGGCTTTATTCATTCATATCTTGGCCAGACAGGCCAATGTAGCGACATACATTCATATAAAAGGTGGCAAGTACAAGCAGCACCATATCCTATCCTAGGAAAATGCATCCTACCATGCAGTCACATCTCACCAAAGCTTCATCATATATAAAGTATGTATAAAAAGGCCTGTGGCAAAAAGTATTCTGCCTGGGATCCAGTTTACCCACAGACCAAATACAACAGAAATGTCTGTATTGTGACTGATATTTTTTTTTCATGGATAAAAACAAGTGGAAAAAATTCCCAAGAAACATCTCTATAAGCCAAGAAGTTTATCATTTTATTCTTGTTCACCATTCTTTTCTTCCAGTTTTTCTCTGTGAAATAAAGGTTAATGACATCTTGCTCTGAAGCTAAGTGACCTAACGTAAGTATATTTTCATATTTATATTTAATTGATTTTTATCCCTTTTTAAGGGCATATAAATTCAGCTCTACAGCAGAGCACATGGCAACGTTATATGAATCTGTACGACATTCTAGTTTATGATGTCTTTTCCTATACTGTTCAATGTGCCACGTAATGTGAGGATACGCTGAGTGCAGATTTGAATATTATCCCCAGTCCAATGATGTATAAAATAAATTCTAAGACACACTCATCTTTAAGTTGAAAAGGCATAGAATCCTCAGAAATCTCTATAAATAAATGTCTTTCATACATAACTTTTAATACTTACTCTGCACTGACCATGAGTTCTGGGTTATGCCCTTATTTTCCTTAGAAAGCATTAGTTATGAATGCCTGTGAAGTCTCTGTTATAACACTAAGCTTCTGTGATCTTATATCCTTACTTAGGACAAACAATTAACATTGTTCTAATAAATGATGCATGTCACGTCCAGTTGTAAGCTCATAATTGTGTTTAAAAATTGAAGACTGCTACGTACTTCTGTATTCTACTCAAAAATTGACAGGAATTTTACAATATCATGTGTTTTTCCCTTAATTTCTGTGAGTATGTCTAATCGCTGTTCATTCTTAGGCTTTCTATACTATTGGTTTAACTTTCAAAGTAGACATGTATAAAATATTGAAACATATATTTGTAATTGGATGTTATTAATCTTACCTGAAACATTTCAGAATTGTGTCAAAATCACACCAATGGAAAAAATGGAAAATGATTTCAGAAGTACATGAAAGACAAAGGTCACAATTAGATGAGATTAGAACACTAAGGCAACTTCTTTGCTACTATGCCAAGTGTTTTAGGTTACATGATTATTGAGGTAAATTTCTATATCAGGGAAATGGCTTGTCTCAGGGGATTCTAACATTATATATCTTTCCAACTGAGGTTACTGAACACCTACCTCTTACATTTTTAGCCTGTAAGGCAATGCATGAGTATCAGATGTCTTTAAGCATGGTAACATCTAATAACCATTGGCTAAATATTACATTGATATATCACATAATCATCACTAGTGTGAAGAGCTTGAAGTGGCATTTCTTTCTCCACTATTTTATGATTGCTAAAGTAAAATTTCCAGTTGTATTATCAAAGAGTGCTATAGTTTGTCTTTATATCTAACAAAAGACTCATTTTTCCTCCTCCTCCATTTCCATTATATTTATTAAATATAATAATTAGCTTTCATATTTATGGTGTGGTGCTATTCCTGGTTGCTGCTTTCTTTAATACATAAAATTCTAATTTTTAAGACATAACTGTTAAAAATTTTCTGATATAGTTATGATTCCCTCCTAGGCAACGTGGAACCTGTGACTTCGGTACATATGCTCTGGCACCTATTTCCCATGGTCACAATATATCAACATCATGAAAGTACATGAAATCCAGCCGAATGATTAGATCCTCTTATACGATTGACTTGACACATTTTGTGATATTACATATTGGCTGAGATTGCTGTAATAGGTCATCTGAAATGTACATTTTTGGTTTATATAGCACATTCTATTTGACATCTGTGATACTTTGGAATATGCCCTTGAAAGCATCAGAAATGAAATAAGCTCTTTACTGTGTTTGCTTAAAAAGATCTTACCACCATCCAGAAGATTGCTTCAGTATATGCTACAATCTCACAGACTCAATACTATCAGTAAACCCCTTTATTAGTTTCTGGAAATGATTCCAAAAACTTAAAAATATATATTTTCATGACTCAGTTTAACTCAGTCTGTTTGCTTATAGCATACAATCCTCTTCAGATAGCACTTTGAGTTTAGTTAATGTGGACACACTATTTATTCCACTGTAAGATCCACAAAGTGTGGGTGTGTATGTGTACCACACTAGAGATATTAGCATAATATGTAGAACTTGCAAATACGACTACCCCTACAATCCAGTTTATACACCATCATCCATGTACTGGAACTAGCAGTGAAGTTTGGACAATGTTCTTATCCACCACATTGTGTTTTTTAATGACCCACAGAGAGAGAATGAAAATAGGTACATAGTATATGAAATGGCCAAATTATGTGTTAATAAAAAATGATTATGGGTAATTATTAAATGTAACACTTGCTTTTTTCAGTAAACCAGTCTGTATCCTTTATTACTTAGTAATTATTTTTGGTAATCATTACTTAGTAATTTATCACATCGATTCAGAAAAGCCTGGCCCTCTGATTTATAACAGAAGTTGTCTTTGCTAGTATCACATAATGTTGTCTAATTTAGCTCTATAACCTTTGTAATCAGAAAGAGCATCTGTATTCACCTGCTCTGACTGCGATGTCAACAGATACTGTTCGGAAGTGAGTCAGTAAATTCACAACCTTATCTACAATTCTGATGTGGAATTACTGCTTTACAGGAAATTCAAACTGATCAGCTATTTTAATACTTCATTGCATTTGTTTAATAATACACAGAACAACAATATTTTACTAAAATTCTTAACTATATGGTCATTTTATGTGAAGAACATTGCCTTGTTTACATTTGTGTTTATATTAGATAAAGTAGTGATAAATGAAGCAGAACAATTAGTTTTGCAGGCATGAATGTGTTTTCATTTCAATTTGGGAAATAGTATGTCTGAGCTTTTCATGTTTTTAGTGATATTTGATGCCTCGCATATCTCTACTAATACTGAACTGACACCTTATGTTATTGACCCATGGAAATTTATTCCACATTGGTTTTGAATCACTATTCTTATGTGTTAGATCAATTACTTTCCCTATCGCTGTTCCACTTGGACTGAGACTTTTTTTCCCAAACCCCAAGTAGAAGAGGAGTTAGGAACCATACCCACAAAGTAGCTGGTGTACAATAAACAAATGGTATCCCAGTGTTTGTGATTACATTGTCCTTATTTTCTTATCTCTTGTAATAGTACAGCCTGATAACTGAAATGTTCTAGTCAAAAGAGTAGCCTTATATGCCTTTGCTTATCACATAAATCTTGTGTCATATTAAAGTATATATGACCCAACCCTTATTCATGACATTTGCCAGAATTCAAGCATAATGATAGACTCCTTCCTTCTTAATGCTATGATTATTTTCTAGCCCTTTATACTTATAGTCTTATGACGAATCAGGATATTGTGATGAATGAGTAAAGAGGCAACAGATTGCTTATTCAGTTTCTTTCTCATTTTAGAGGAAAAAAATCAATTTTCAATGCAGGGTGATGGAGTTCCTCAATGATTTGCACATGTCCCAAAATGACACAGTTCCTCATTTCTATCTTTAGCAAAATATAGTTTCCAGTTATTTTTTTCTTGATATCGAGGCCCTAAAAGGATTAAACCCTCCTACAAGCAAACACTGTAAAAACGAGCTTATGTATATAGTCCTCCATGCTTAGCAGCAGTGACTAACTCTTTATAATATCAGCATCATCTAGAATGGAAGCACTGAAATAAAGCTACAGGGCTGACTCTGGTTCTCATTTCTTGCTTTCTTGGCCCTTGCGTACATAATCTCCAATATCCTCTTAAAATATCATCTGCATTGTATGATATTTAACTGTAAAGCCATTCTTCTTTTCTTACTGTTCTTTTTTCTTAGCCTCACAGTATATATGCTCAGGTTGTAAGAAATAACAATCTGCAAGGCTTTGCAGCATGCCACCTACAATTATAAAATATTTTCCCCAACCAAATCATAAACATGTAGTTTAACCAAAAGGCATTCTAATTTTCATGCTATGTTGAGTATAAATATAAATTCAAGGCAGCCAAACTATCCATTTCGAAATAAGAATGTATACCTACACTCATTAAAAATCATCTGGAAATGTGTATTATTAGCAAATGAGTAAGAAATTTTTACTAGTATAAAATTCCTGCTTTATATAAAAGCCACACTGGCCATTCAAGTATTTGAGGTTTTTTTTTTTCCCTATAGTTTTTTGTAATTTGTACTAAAATGATGAATTTAGACTTGAAATTATATTATAATGAAATTAAAATTCACTTCTACCTATAGGGCATTTTCAGAGTGTGCATGTAAAGAGCAAAGTGTCCATCTGCAGATCTGCCATCACCACTCTCTCCACTCTAAGGAAACAGCTCATGCTCACTAGATTTTAGAGAACAACTAATCCAATGGAGAAGCAACACCAGATTTCCTTCAGTTTGTGCCAGTTTGCAAGTTAAAGGTCAAAGGGCAAAGACATAGAACAGGACTCTTCAAGGAAAATTTTCACAGAAGACAATGTTTAAGTTGTTGTTAATGACAGTCAATAGATCAATAATCAAGTTCAAGGCAAGCTGTTCATTGTTTCAAAAGCTAATCCCCTCAAAGCTGGCTTTCACACAAAGCCAATGTCTGACTCATGGGGTGCATTCATTCTGACCATCTCTAATAAGTTCACAGCCCAGTGGCTGTAAAGCCTTTCACTGCAAGAAGCAGCTCCTAAAAATCAATAAAGAGGTCTGTCAGTTGCTGACTTTTCTCTAGGAAAAAAATATTGATACAAACCTGCTCTGCAGGTCACATGAAAATGACAATACTGCTGTTAGGACAAATTACACTCAACAATGAAATGCTTTGGTGGTCTCTTGGCTCTGTCAGTGATCAAATGGACGGCTAAATGCCAGAAGCCACACTAACCCTTTGAGAACTATGGTGGACATGCAATAGGTAATGCACTGGAGCATATTCATGCAACTTCAGAGTCATCGTTTTAATTCATTTTTAAAATGGCAATGCTAACTGCATATACCAAGGCAAATTGAATTTTCATGCAATGGATTTTAAAACAGAAATTCAGTATGCCTGAAACAAAAAAAGAGAAGATGTAGGCTGTTATCAGTTTTTCAAATAAAATTTCAGTCTTATGAGATTCTTAATAAAATACCTTTTTTATTTGCCAGAAAAATTTTGGCAAGTAACATCATTTCTGTTTGTTATAAACACATTTATGTAGTCTTGTAAATCATTTAAAAATTATATGACATTATAAGACATAATGTTTTAAAAACCTGATCTTCTTGAACCTGTGACTGTTTTTACCATTGCCCAGTTCTCTAACTTATCAGATCACAAGACCAACAATCCTAAGACTCTGAAAGCTGGTGTGATAGTTCTCAAAGGGTTACACGGGTATATTACTAGTGTCACAAATCCTTGTAAAATAACTGTCACTGTAATCCACTTCAGAGATATACTGCTTCTTGCTCTGCTTTGTAATGAATATTCCTGACAGACTCATGGAAGGCCTGGGGCAATGGCCTAATACAACTTGGGAAGATTATCACAATGATGGAGGAGTAAGGTGGAAAGAAGGGGTTTAGAAATACTTCAAAAACAATTAAAAGGTCGTGTTTGAAAATAGCTATGAATATAAATGCGATGAAACATTGAGGACATAGCTGAGAACAGCTGTATAAAATGAAAAATGGATGTATTATTAAGGCTGTTACTATATTGCAGATATTTTGGCCCCTTGGTTGTTGGAAAATGGCTGTCCCAACAGTCTAACGTCCTGCATGTGTATTCCAAATCTCCCACCTGACAAAATGGTGCGTAGGAGACTATCCAAAGCAGTCAGAGAGCTATCTTCTTTGGAGACAAAGCTGTTTTGGGTCTTCACACTTTCCTGGAAGTTCAATTGTGGGTTTTTTGTTTAAACTCTTTTTTCCCTTTGTTTTAAAGCAAAAGAAAAAAAAAAAAAAGAAAAAAAAAAAGAAGGAAAAATCGTGGGTTTTCTGATTTGCTTTTTTTTTTTTTTTTCTCCCCCCAGAAATGGGCTCAGACTTCAGAAGGAAAATAACATTAGAAACTTTTAAGAAGAATCTTTTCTTCTTTTTCTCCTCTTCTTTAGTTAATCCTGAAATTTTACTGGGCATTGAGCGTGCAGAGGAAAGGCCTAGAACTGAATGACAAAGAAAGACAAAGGACTGAAGAACAGCAGATACTGTGCATCATGGAAGCTTCCCCATGAGTGCATTTCCACTCATGTGCAGGACCAGCAACCCTCTGGGTTTGAAAGGTCAGCCCCGAATCAGGCTGCCACAAGCCTGCTCCTAGCTAGGAAACAGCATAACAGCTCTTGTCTTGAATCTCAAGTTACCACAAACTCCTGCAAAAGAAAGAAAGAAGAAATAATCCCTACATCACACCCACTCTTGCATAGAGCGTTTACAGTACAGTATGTGGCGGGGTGTTCCTTTCCTCTTGAACTGGAACACAGTGTAAACCAATACAAGGAGGCATAAGGCCAAGATGCAGGGAATGACAATAGCTATGGCTTTCACAGTGCTGGCTGTGTTGTCCAGTTTGATGACAATGTCTACATCATCTGGTGGGCTGTGTCCTTCTTTAACTCTGTCTGTTGGTCCATCACAGCCCATAAAATCCTTGAGGATGGATCTTGGATATCCAGGTTCTACCTTGAGTATCTGGTTGTTGAATTTCCAATACTCCTTTCCTTTGTAGAAATACGTAAAGCCTAGGGGGAAAAACATACACACACACAGGTACCACTTATTTGTGACAGTGTATATGTAGAGAAATGTTATTAAAATAGGCTATGTCTTAAGAGATGTATTTTAAGGCCCTTCAGTTTTCATAGGAAGAAAACACTATTTTCAGCTCAGCTGTCTGTTAAGATGGCTGTGGCTGCTGTGCTCCAGGAATGATGCCATCTAATGCCTATGGAAAGCTCAGTCCAGAGAGAGAAATATCCTTTACAGAGGACTGTTCAAAGACCGTGCTATGCAATCTACTCCTAGTCCAAGCTAGAAAAGAGAACCTTATCTTTTTGCTCGCTTATAGGACTGCTGTTACAAAATTACATATTAGTGTGATAATATCAACCTATATTGAAAGATGCTGAAACAGCCTTATAAACTGAAACACTGTTTACTCTCAGGCTGTTACTGGGAACACTGTTCAATGTATGATAAAGAAGCTTCTCTATGAAACACCTCAAGGGAAATTTCTAATCATCTTAGTATCAGGAATCTGTGCTCCTTCTAAACAACAGGCTTCCTTTTGTAATTTGGATGAGGAATCGTAATAAAATATAAATCATAAAACTGGAGGGGCTTTCATTTGTCTGCAAAGAATCTCAACATGTAAAGACGTATTCATAGCATTTGGTACTCTAACCCCATTTCTGGCTCTAGGTCATAAACATTTTGTTCCTTCTCCTTTTGTCCTCTTTATTTTACTTTATTAAAAGTATGTTTAATTTGTGTCACCTAGCTATATTTTATAGAAGTACCAAAGCCATTATTCACTATTTTAAGAATAAAATAGAACATAAATCTACAATTCCATTTTTAATACTTCCTAGTACCTTATATTTCACGGGGAGGAGGTGGGATGTGGGAGGCTCAAGTAACATGCAATTTATTTTCTAAAACATTATGAATGCATACAATACACTTTGTAAGCTCCTGATGATTAAACTACAAATAGGGACATTTTTCCTACATCTGTTCTCCAAATTTTATCCTTTTGTTGGGCACATATCCATTTTTTTCTTTTTGTCCACAGCTCATTCATGTCAAGTTTCTGTGTGACTATAATACTTTGACTTAATTTGTCCTTTGAGATAAAACTTTAAAAAATCAAGAAGAAATGTTTTAACGCTATAATTACTTAAAACTATATTTTAGGAGTTATCTATTTTTGATAGAAAGCATAATTCATAGTTTATAATCATTAATGAAGGTAAGTTTTTTTCCTGTTTTATTGAGGACTTATTATGGAAGAAGCATTGTGTTAAAGTTTAGTAGATGACCTGTCTTTTAATCCTCACAAATACTCTATCAGGTAGAATTAACTATCCTTTCTTTTAAGCCCACGATATTGAGGATCAGAGACAAAATAACATGCTCATGTTCTGGTGAACACAAGATTTAAATCTTGATCTAGATCTAGAGCCTGGATACTTAATAATTTTTTAAGACTGGGTCCCTTTAGATATCTACTGTCTTTTTCATTTGAGACTGACTTTCGCTCTTGCTGCCCAGGGTGGAGCGCAATGTCCCGATCTCGGCTCACGGCAACCTCTGCCTCCCGGGTTCAAGCGATTCTCCTGCTTCAGCCTCTTGAGTAGCTGGGATTACAGGCATACGCCATCAGGCCTGGTTAATTTTGTATTTTTAGTAGAGATAGGGTTTCTCCATGTTAGTCAGGCTGATCTCAAACTCCTGACCTTAGAGATCTCCTGTCTTTTATCAAATACTTGTAGGTTAAATGTCCAAGGGTGTGAGAGGTATCATTTTTGAATGAAGAACTCTGACATCTCTCAAGAAATTTCAGATAGGGCAGATGATCACTTCAGGGCACTTTATTCTGGAAATCATTCTGTTCAATGCCATAAACACCTATTGCTGCTTTTAGTTTCGTAGGACAGTTTTGCAATGAGGGCAACTTGCCAAGTGAAAACAGGTGTATGTAGATTCGAGTTGTTCTGCTGAGAGTTGGTATTTGATCACATTAATGAAATTCAATATAATTACTCAACAGGCTTGGATGAAGAAATGGGCCTGCCACTGTAACATTGAGGGCCTGCCAAATAACAGTACATTAGACAATCATAGTTAAATAATGGCATTCATCTAGAATTAAACAGACCTTCAAAACAGGTGAATGCACTTCTTATATAAACTGGAAACCAACAGCCGGAAGTGTCCTCATCTTCAATTTTTAGCTAAAGCTAATTACTATGGAGCTACTGGGCATTACACAAAAGTTAAGAAGTTTCTATTTACATACTATACAGTTCTGTAGGCCAAATTTTATAGTAACACACTCCACATACAGGAGTAGAATTGTAGTTATTGAATATACTTGGTACACATAAAAAGTCTAGGTTTGTTGTAGAGGCTCATGCCTGTAATCCCAGCACTCTGGGAGGCCGAGGCAAGAGGACTGCTTGAGCCCAGGAGTTCAACACCAGGCTGGGCATCATACAGGAGTTACAGACCAGCCTGGGTACCATAGTTAGATGAGACCCTGTCTCAGAAAAAAAAAAAAAAATGTCTAGTTACTAGGAGATAGTGTAAGCATTTGAAAGGAAGTAGCCTAAAATCTTGGTAATAGAAGTATGTCAAACCTTGACCCTGCAAAATTCATCTTGTTCAATAACTTAGGGTTTTTTCATTTATGAAAGTCAGTTGGTTGAATAAATATTTAGGTATTTGTATTTTTTTTTTCTTTTAAAAGCAGCTTTGACATGTATTTTTGTATACATGCTTATGAAGAACAACTTCTGGTGAATTCTTAACTAAATTTTCATTGTTTTGAGAAATTCTGGAAAATAAATTAATGAGGCTATGTTTTATTTGATGATCCTTTTATGTTTGACTGAACCTTATTAGACTTTTCTATTGTTTCATCCTAAAAGTGTAATGAGAGATAATTCTCCACAGCTGGTACTACTATATAGCTTAGGAGATGTACCCTGAGAGGAGGGTCTCTGTGTTCTATTTCTTACTCTTACATGCTCATTAGTAAGAAGTTGCTATTTAATACATGTGGATGAATAAACGGATGTGCTCATCTTTCACATTTTTTCATTTCTTTGTCCTTTTTATGTGTATAGCTTCGAAAGTTTTGAGACACATTATTAATGTGATTTTACTACCTCCGATGTGACTTTATAGTGACTTCCTTTACTCTCTTATTCCTTTCCCTTTTATCTCAGAGAGTTATGTTTTAATCTTAGTCTCACTGTACTATGGATTTCTGCTTCTGTCACATACAAGTAATATCTTAACTTGGTCTTTCAATTTTCTGAGCCAATAGAATACAAAAAAATTATTTTTCTCAGCCAGTACTATGATCAGGACTTCAAGGTTCTTTTTGACTTTGCCTTTGCCTACAGTGTTCCACTTCTGGGACACTATGACACAGGATGTAGTGGTATATCATTATACATACAGCAATGCTCAAAAAACAGTACATGTACTTTGATTTTTCTGATTGGTATTAATTTATCCTGGTTCTAAGTTCTTTCAAGTTTATACTAGCATAGAGTTTTCTTTTTCTTCCTTTTTTTTTTTTTTTTTTTTTTTCTGAGAAAGAGTCTGGCTCTGTTGCCCAGCCTGGAGTGCAGTGGCATGATCACAGCTCACTGAAACCTCCTTTTCCTGGTTTCAAGCAATCTTCCTGCCTCAGGCTCCTGAGTAGCTGGGACTACAGGTGCATGCCACCATGTCTGGATAATTTTTATATTTTTAATAGAGATGGGGGTGTCACCATTTTGGCCAGGCTGGTTTCAAACTCCTGACCTCAGGGAATCTACCCACCTCAGCCTCCCAGGCGTGAGCTCCCATCCTCTGCCAGTGTAGCGTTTTCTTAATCTTGCAATAGGCTTATGGTCAATCACAGTTTTCAGTGCTAGTATGATTTTTTCACTCTCCCCTGACTCTTTCATTAACTTTGCTTTCTCTTCCTTGCCCCTAGATGCACTTAAGTTTGTCTTGCAAAAGATGCCTATTTTTGCTTATGTTGAACATACGTCACAGACTTTTCATGTTATTGAGGACATATATAATATACTATTTTCTTATGCTTCATATCAAAAATAATTTGATGAGGTAAATTTTTGTCTCTGTATTTCAGAATGTCATTTTCCTTTCCTTTGTTCTGAAATATTGCATATAAATTCAATTTCAAATTATTATTATGATTTATTCATATTTACTAATCCCTGGATGAGAAGAGATATGTTTACATTTCATATATGCCAACAGATAGGGGAGTATGGATTATCCATGGCTTGGCTAACTTTCCACTCGGGATCTAGCTGAATGTGAAATCCTGGGATAGCAAGTAAAGAGGCAGCTCTTGGATTTTTTTCTTGTTATTATGCCATCGTACATCCACTCTATTCTCACTATATTGAGCTGGAATCTTCCTTGCTTGCTGACACTCTAAGTCAAAGAATACATAAAAAATTATAATTCTCAACATGCATTATTACCAGATATAATACTTCGAGTGGCACCTCTATCTTCCTTGTGACCGGTTCTGTCCCATGTATTTTTATTATCTTTACAGGAATTTTAATAGAAATACAGGTGAGATTACTTCAAAGGTATACACAACTTCCATATTAAACTATTACTCATCTTTTTTCTAATGACTTTTTTACAAACTAAAATAAGTGGAGGTTAAAAAATGTCTACAGCATAGTATTACATGTAAATCTAGGAAAAAAAGTTCATATAAATAGAAATACAGTATTACATAGCTCCAGTATAGCACTTTCCAATGGCTTAATTTAGCACAGTGAAAAAGCCTAATGTGTTACTAAGATAGCAAACTTATGAAATGTAGAAAGCACATGTTGCATACCATTTTCTTTGTGTACAAATGCTCCCTGAGGAGATTCAGGGATCCCTTTCCAGACTGTGATTGGCTTGGGATAGCCAGGGTCCATTGTTTTCATTTCTTCACTATATCTCCAATATCTACAAAGGATAAAAACAACAACAACCACCACCACAATAACACACATATAGGGAAAGATTATGCATACAAACAATAATAGCTAACATTTATTAGACCTTTGCTGTGCGCTTGACTTTGTTACCTGTGCACGTGTTAATGATTTACAGAACTCCAACTGGCAAGCTCTGATTTAAATAACTGAAAATACAATTGGCATAAGGCATTTATTCTGTTTCTTCTCCTGCATATATTAAAAATGGGCATCTTATTGTCCATATCCTGCCTGTGTTAAAAATAAGTTCTTATTCAGTATGCTAAAGTGAATAAAAAGTGCTAGCTAAGTATATTTATAGTTCATAAGGACATCAACAACCTGCCTATATATATCAGAGGTTTTCATGAGTTTTTAAAATCTTTCTTAGGAAGCAGAACATTTTTTTGAAATAATCTTAAGTAGAATCTTGATTTATTTCTTCATTCAGTACATATTTAGTGAATATATATTATGTTGCTGGCATTATTGTAGGGCTAGAGATACAACCTTGAACAACACCGATATGCTGTGGTTCTCACTGATCTCACATTATAGGATATGTGAGGATATGGGCAATAAACTAATTTATCAATAAATATATACTATGATAGGAGGTGATAACACCTATGAAAAAAGCAAAGCAGATAGAGTTATCTAGGAATATCAGAAACCACGTTAAATTGGTGGACTGAGAGGTCCTGTCTGATAAGTTGACATCTGAGCACAGAAAAGTGAGGAGCAATACATGTAGTTTTTGGGAGAAGAACATTCCAGGCAGAGAAACTAGGAGCTGAAAATTCCTGTGGCAGGCACATGCTGGAATACCTGTGTCTACAAGGAGGCTGGGGTGACTGGAATTGAGTTAGTAATGCGGACACAAGGTGAGAGTCAGAACCAGAACCTAAGATTAGACAAGCCTTTACACTACAGTAAGCCTTTGGTTTCCCTCTAAGAGAGACGGGAAGCCAATATATATTTTGAACAGAGGAGCTTAAACTTAAAGAATACACTGGTTGCTATGAGTAAAAGAGTTTGAAGGAGGTAAGGCAGAAGTAGGAATGCCAGTTGGGATGTCACTGCAATAATCCTTGGACTAAGGAGGCAACAGCTATAGGATTGATGATAAATCAAGGCATTTGGGATATATTTTAAAGGAAGAGCCAAAGGACGTATTCATGGATTAGATGTGGAGTGTGAAAGAGAAGGAAGCTGAGCATGACTCAAGAATTTTAAGCCTGATTATCTAGAAGAAGAATGTTATCATTCAGTAAGGTAAGGAAGTAAGGGAAGGTAAGCTGAGATGGATTGAGGAATCTTGACTTTGGTGTTAGCTACTTTAAATTCAGACTTCAAGGTGGAGCTGTTGAGGAAGAAACTGGGAATGTGAGTATAGACGTTAGGGCTGGTCTTGATTGGAGTACGAAAGTGTAGACATTAATACAAATAAGAGCAAAACTCACCAAGAGTTAGAACTCTCAGACTCTTATCCCTTCACAGGGTAGTCCTTGAGCTACTTTCACAGAACCCCTAGACTTCCAAGGAACAAATTGTGAACATCCCTACTTTGGATCACTCATTATTGTTCATGTATTTTAAGAGTAAAATGAGTTTATATTTTGAATGGTCACAAAGATTGACAAAAGGGTAAAATCATTGGGAGTTCACAGTGATATCACTGATTTCAGGCAGCCCGGTTGCTCTATGCATTATTTTACTTAATCACAACAAACCCATGAGATAGTCATCACTGTCCTCATTGGAGAGAGGAGAATTCTTGGAGGACAATGAATGATAGGTAGAAGTATAACCATGTTTGTCTGATTTCAGATAACCATGTTTATCTGCTATTTTCACCATAAAGGCAGTTTCCAAATTCATTTGATGCCACTAAATATGTTTCCCGATTTTATTTAACAATGCTTTTCCCCCCGCTAAACATCTATGGTGATCTACTAAAGCTAGTGTTTCACCAACACATATCTGGGAAATGATACATTTTTAAAAAAATATTTTTGTCTTAGCCATTTTATCTGAGATTAGAAAAAAATAAGTATTTTCTAGTTTGGATATGCCTCTGCCAGGCCTATGGAGGATTCTTTACCTACAGAGCTCTGGGGTCCTGTGCAAAGGTTTTGCTATAAATTCCTAGAAACCTCATTTGAGTAACATCTGGAATTCCTCCAACCATTGAAGATGCACTTCCTCCATCTTCAATGTTCACATAGAAAAAGATTGTTTCAGGAAGTGTTCTAAGAAATAACACCCAAAGAAGAGTTTACACCAAAAGGGAAACTGTCACGGGTATTTGTCACAGGTTCTCATCACATCAAAGATGAGAACAGATCTGACGAACAAATCAGAAATAGCTACATGGAGAAGCACTGAGCTGAAAGAATGGTGCCTGAACTGCATCATTTGGAAGAGCACAACGAAGTGGAATCATTAGTGTATCATGCCACCAATTCTAAAATATATCTTCTTTCACATTTTGTTCATGGAAACATTTACTTTTAAATTAAAATATTTAAATTAAACATCATTTCTGAATATTCCTGTCCCACAGAACATTCTGTGATGAATGGTTAATGTAGTTGAGATTTGCTCATAATCTAAAGATCTCTTCTCTCAAGTAAATATCTCAGTGGGGTTTACAATAGTGTATATATAAATATATAAAACTGCTTTCCACACTTGAGCAAAGAAAGTCTCTTGCAGGGAAATAGTCAAATACCTATTTCATGGATCTTAAGAAACACTTTTTCACATTTTACATCTCTCAACATCAGAATGCCCTTTCAACAGATACAATGTTAGTTTACTTGACAGGGTTTTTCTCTCTCATAATAGAATAAATAATGACATATCTTAACAATACATGGCATTTTTAGATGACATAAACTATAACTTAAAGTGAGCTTTTAAATTCTAACTTAAAATTTGGACTAGGGTCGGGTGTGGTGGCTCACACCTGTAATCCCAGCACTTTGGGAGGCCGAAGTGGATGGATTGCTTGAGCCCAGGAGTTTGAGACCAGTCTAGGCAACATGGTGAAACCCTGTGTTTACCAAAAACAAAAATCTAGCTGGGCATGGTGGTGCGCATCTGTAGTTCCAGCTACTCAGGAGGCTGAGGTGGGAGGATCTATTGAGACCAGGAGGTTGAGGCTGCAGTGAGCTGCGATTATGCCACTGCACTCCAGTGAGGGCAACAGAATGAGACCTTGTCTCAAAAAAATAATAATAGGCCAGGTATGGTGGCTCATGCCTATAATCCCACCACTTTAGGAGGCCGATGCGGGTGGATTGCCTGAGGTTCAAGAGGAGTTCAAGACTAGCCTGGTCAACACGGCGAAGCCCTGTCTCTACTAAAAAATACAAAAATTATCTGGGCGTGGTGGCAGGTGCCTGTAATCCCAGCTATTTGGGAGGCTGAAGCAGGAGAATCGCTTGAATCCAGGAGGTGAAGGCTGCAGCAAGCCGAGATAGCGCCACTGCACTCTGGCTTGGGCAGCAGAGAGAGACTCCATCTCAAATAATAGTAATAATAACAATAAATAAAATTTGGAATAACTTAAAATCCCGAGGACAATGGGATCACATCCTGCATGTGATTTAAGTAACATTAATACATACCTAGCAACCAGATTAGTTTTCTGAGAAGTAGTTATGTTTTTTATGTAGAAAAACTACACTTTATGTAGCATTTTGTAGCTATAAAGTAAATTTATACACATATATTGTTTTGCTTAAATCCCTCAACAGTCTTTTACATCACATATTACAGAGTTCTCCACAATAATATCCTAACCATCGATTGAGTATGAATTGTCACTCAATTTAAGCAATGACAGAGCATTGGGTATCATATTATTCAAAGACAATTGACTTAGTCACATTTACTGCATTTGAATGTGGTAGAATTGAAATTCAAATGTTACTGCTGGTGTCTGCCTGTAGTGCTTATTCTCTCAATGCTGTCATTCAAACAATTGGTGTTCATTGTTTGGGTATAGCTTTCCTTTCTCCCTTAGTTTGTTCATTCATAGATTCATTCACCCACTGATGCTTTTCTGTGCACCTATATTATATGCCAGACTCATAGGATTCAGAGAGATCTCATTTCAGGAAAACGTTAATGGAATGTAAATTGTATTACACTCTTTTGTAGGAACATAATTTGGGTATGAATTCGTCAACATAAACGCATTTTTCTCTCTCAGCAGATAATACAAAACAATAATTTAGGATCATTTTACAATTTTAGAAAAACTCAACATAGGCTCAATCCCAAAGGTTGTCTGCTTTGTGTCAGCTTTGAAATATATCCAGTAAACTGGAATGCAATTAGAATTATCTATATTTAGTGCTGTCTTATAAAAGGTGCTGAGGCTTATTCATAAACATTGCTTTGTATTTTAATTTTCAACATATTTGAGCATATGTCAACATGAACAAAAAAGCTCATCCCACTGAGTTTTTCTCCCTGAAAAATAAGCTTATAGATGCATTGAGAAGTAAATTAGCATATTCAGATGAGAACACTGTGTACATCAACCATTTGGGGGGTTTAAAATGTAGATATTTTCATGGAAAACATTGAAATTTTGTGTGTGAGGGTCAGTAAGTAATAAAAGCTATTATAAATGAAGCTCATAGCTCTTTCTTCTGATTCACCAGTTATCTCTACTGTAGAATTTTGACTTTAATCAGATGATTTTTTTTGAGATTAGCAGTCTTAATCAATGCCCCAAAATCCCATTCCTCAGAATCAGTCTTAAAAATGCAACAGAATAGAAAATATCAATATATCAGTTTTTGCTGTATTTTTGAATGAATCAAAACATATACATTAAGAAATTACTTTATAAACATACCATTAAAGCTGGAAGAAATAAATGTATTTTTCTATTTGACTGTTAGTGATGGTAATAATCAAGAAAATAAAGTAGGTCTACAGTTTGTTCTTTTTATTTGAAAATACCTTAAAATTCTCGACAGCTAAGCTTCTTATGAAATATGGCAATAGAGACTTAGATATGTTTGTGAGATGTTGAGAGATGACTTAGAAATATAGCATTTTAAGCTAAATGTTATGAAGATCAAAACTTATCCAAGGACCAAATTGTAGTGTATTAACAAAAGGGCAAGTAGGAATCTGAGGGACTGAGTTCCATGCTGTATGTGAAATAGTACAACACTCTATATTTTAATCTGAATTTACAGATTTATTTAAAGAACTGTCATTTCATCTACTCTCTTTAGCTATCTCTATACTTAGAAGATTTCACATGAACTCCTGCTTTCAATACCATTTATATGTCAATAAGTCTGAGATCTGTGCCTCCAACTAAACTCTCCATTAAGATGCAAACTCAATTATCTAACCACCTACTTGACTTCTTCACTTGGTGTATAAATAGGCACCTCAGTCAAGCATGGATATTTCAATCTCTTAATCCCTTCCCCCAATATTACTCTCCCTGTCTGTCTTGTCTCCAGATAAGGTGCTATCTACTTAATTACCTGGGTGGAAAGCCTAGAAGTTGCCCTGATTTATTTTGTTCCTCCCCTAAAATCCAAGCCCTGAGGACAACATGCTATCATACTCAAAATGTATCCTGCACCCACCCACTTTGCTCCATCTCCACCGCTATCATCATGTCTTCCTGCACTTCTTCAATGGTCTCCCAGTTACCCTCCACGCCTCCACTCTTGGAGCCCATTCTTCACACAGAAGCCAGCACAATCTTTGTGAATACACAGAAGATCATATCACTTTCCTGTTGAAAACCCTCCAATGCCCCTTCCTTGTACTTAGAATAAAATTCAAACTGTTTGCCATAGGCTACAGGGCCCAGTGAAATCTGGTCCCTATCCTCCAGTTTCCACCACTTCACCACTATGCTCTAGCAACACTGTTTTTGAACAATCCAACTTCTTTCCTACATTATTGCCTTTGCATGACTATATCACCCACCTGCAACACAGTGTCCTGAATAGCTTTCTATGGCTGAAACATCTTCCTACTCAAGTCCCCACTCAAGTGTCCCCTTCACAAGTGAGGCCTTCCCCCAAGTCAACACTAAGTCCTAACTTGTCCTTACCACCAGGAGTCTCATTTCTCACTGTGAAAATTATCAGGGTCATTTATTTGTTTACTGTTTATTATTTGTCTCCCCCAACACAGTCTAAGTGCCATGAAACTAGGAGCTCTGTGGTCTTTCTTTCTACTACTCCATCTTCATTACCTAGCACATGTCACATACTTTGTGTTTCAAAATGCATTATTGAATGAATGAAGTAAGTGCTAGGGTAGGACACGTGCAGAAATATTAAGGAAGCAGGCATTAGAGCTACCGAGAATAGAATGGGCTGCCTCATGTTCATACTGTCACAGGCAGTTTGGTGGAGAGGGAAGGGTACTCTTGGGCTGCAATTGAGGGTATCTAGATTTTGGTAGGAAGTGAACAACATGCAGGGCTGACATATGGCAGCATCTAATTTAAAGATGTGCTTTGTTTGCATAGTAGATTATTTTAAGTAATCTTGATTTTGAATGCTTTTCTAGAGTTTTTGCACTTTCCAGCTCACCACAGTACTCGTCCTTTGCTATTGCCTTGGATATACTACTTTACCCAGTGTTACAGCCATTACTCACCTGATCTGTTTAAGGACTTGAATTTTTTACAACTGTTCTAGATACTCACTAAAATCATTTTTGCTCTTAGCCTTAGATAAATAGAAAACTGTTGACATAATTTTTTTCTTTTTTGTAAGCAGAAAAATGGAAGTGGGAGAAGACGGGAGAAATAATAAAAAATAAATTCTCATATAAAAGTGACAACTAAATTGTTTCTTTGTTTCAGTTAGAAAGTTTAATGTCTTTTCCATCTAACTTTTAAATCTAGAATAAACATATTGATAATTTACTGTTGACTCTAGAATACGTGATTATATGACTATGGAATAATTTGTTTATAAAACATCTATAATTCATGACATCTTACATAAGATCACACATGGAAATTAATTGAAATCCTGCTTTCAGTTTTTTAAAACCTATAAAACCATAGTTATTTAAACAGAACTTAAAAGTATTAAAGGCATTTCTGTATTTAGCATGTAGGAAATACATTTTCTGTATTTAGCATGTAGCTTTTCAAGTGGGGAGTAAATGATCTAAAAAACCCTTTTCCTGTTTTCTATAGTCTTTATTCTTCTATACTTTTGGCATCTAACCTCCACTGATTTCACAAATTTAAGGTAGTTCACGTTTAATTTTTAAACTTAAATGTTCCAATAAGAACTAAATTTTTAGAATGAAAACATTTTAAATGTAATCTCTACATTTGTGGGCAAAAGAGCTATCCGATAATGAAATGGGCATTTTTATTATTATCTATGAAACTTTAATTAATTAAACTGTTATATAAAAGTTCAGCTTCCATTTTCTGTCCCCTAGAAGCTAACTTCTCCAAAGTGTCTCCTCAGTCTTTCATTTTTGCCCTTTTTGGAGAAAAAGAAAAAAGTGCAACTCCATATAGTACTGAGATCTGCATGGTACTCATTCAAGCAATTAAAATCAGCCGGTGAATTTAACAACCTTAAGGGTTATACCATTTTAAAGAATATGTTATAAGTCTGCAGATTTATTTTCATTAGTGGTCACTATGCAGTGGCAATAAAGTTCTTCCCCTTTCATACTCGATTACATTGACATCCTGTTGAGAGTCATTATACTTTTTGTGGCTTTAAGTAGCATCTTCTCCTTTGATCGAATTTTTGTTTGATAGATATTTTTAATTTGTGATTTAGTAAGAAATACTATAGCACAGTCTAACTTTATTATAATGAATTAAAATCAACCAGCATTTTGCTATGGAAAAATAGAGAAATATTCCATATAAAGTTAGTAAAAGGATAAATTTAAAAGTGTACATTCTTGTTCATGGAAGCCAATTATAGCAACTTTTGGTTCACACATAAAGCTCAATGTTTGAAATCATTTGCAATTAAAAATTGTAAATTTCCAAATAAACAAAGTTTATAGCCTTACTTACTTTTCTCCTAAAGTTGGAGACATTGCATAGGGTTATTTTATGCTAAGATAATATGGCAAACTCAGTAATGGAATGTTGGACATTGAAGCCTGTACTTTATATGTGTGTGTTTTTTAAAAAATTTACTAACAAATGGAAGTACAATGGCAGACTTAAGTCATCCTACAAACCAATGAAGTCTAATTATGAATTTCTCATTGTGAGCTAGCTAGTAATAATGTAATTAAAATTTGATTTTTGATTTTTTTATTTAATATTTATTTAAATTAATAAAAATATAGGCTTCGACTTATATATATTCCATTTGTAATATCTATTAACAACTGGGCAGGACTAGGGCTATATCTGCCTAATAGCTACCATAAGGTTTTTTTTTTTAATTTTGTTTTTGTTTTTGAGACAGGGTCTCACTCTGTTGCCCAGACTAGTTTGCCTCCTGGTTCAAGTGATTCTCATGCCTCAGCCTCCCAAGTAGCTGAAATTACATGGCTGTAATTCCATACCTGGCTAATTTTTGTATTTTTAGTAGAGACAGGGTTTTGTCATGTTGGTCAGGCTGGTCTTGAACTCCTGAGCCCAAGTGATCCACCCACCTTGGCCTCCCAAAATGCTGGGGTTACAGGAATGAGCCAACGCACTCAGCCTTACTGTAAGTTTTAAACTAACAATCCTCTTTCAATTTGTGAACTCTGTTAGTAATATCACAAAAGGAAAAAAAAATAAGAGAGTAAAATAGCTGGGAGAAAATATTATCCTTCAAGCTAAAAGTATTTAGCCCAGTGATAGTTTGAACTATGGTATCTAAATAAATGGCTTCTTAAGAAATATAATCTGTGACTAAACTGAAATTATTTGGAAGTCTTCACAATTGATTGTATACAAAGTATAAAAATTTAACTTTGAGTGTGAAACAACAAAAATTATGTGCTAAAAAGGATTTTTTTTTCCTCAACAAAGTAAGTAAAATTCCCCAAAAAATGCATCGCAAGAACACACATATACACAGCTTACATAGTATTATGGGCATGTTACAATTATGGGGAAATGAAAAAACATATGCTAGGTATACATATTCATAAGAAAGTCACCTTAGCTGAATATATTCAAGAAAGATTTATCTTAAATATTATTTGAAATATAAAACAATTTTTAATTGCATTAACTCCTGTGTTAAATCCACCAGGATTCTTCATCAACAGCTCATGCCTCTGATAGACTAGAAGTGCTGATTTTCTAAACATTAGTTAATTAACTGTTTTTCTCATCAGAAGTATATACTGACCTGTCTCCCTTGAAGAAATAGGTTTTCCCAACGTCCTCCCACCAAATGGCTGAATCAATACCATGAGGGGGAATTCCACTTCCAAGGGTTATCAAGTCATGAGGGTAACCAGGTTGAAGAGTTGTATCCTTGAACACCCAATATTTGTTACCTGTATGAAATAAGTGTAAATGCAGAATATACTAATTTAATGTCAGAAATTAGAATATATCTAATTAACACAATACATTTAAAATTATTATATTAAATATATACTATACATTTAAAATTATACTAAATATATATCATATTAAATCCTTGAAATAAGTTATTAGTTGTCCCATCTGGAATATTAATGTTATCTTTGAAATATCATTCACAAGTGGATATAATGAACACTACTTATTAATATAAAAATATAACCAAAATTTGTGAGTGAATTTAAAAAATAAAATAGATCTACAACTTCACCATAAAGAAACAATTCTAAGTCAAGGATGAAGGATTCTTCCCCTAGGAATTAGAGGTCCTACTTTTTTTTCAAGGCTAAATCATTCCTGTATTTTGAGCAACGGGTATGCCCTCAGATTGACCTAGTGATTATAACCTCTACTCGACTGAAACACTTCCTCTGGGCTGGTCCTTTCCTCTGATTATATAAATGTTCACAAGTCTCCCTAGTCTTATATATTCATCCTCCTTTGACCTCATGCCCTTTTCTGTTAACTCTATTCCTGCCTTTAAGAGTGGTAACTGAGGGGAGGAAAATTTTAACTTTAACCATGTTTGGAATTGCTGGAGCATGGCATGATGATACCAAAAAGCAGACAAAAGCAGACAGGCTTTAGTCAGTTGTATTGCTATTTGACAATTCTCTACAGACAGCACATTTCCTCATGCCCTCCCTGTGCCCCTGGCCGACTGCGCCCACCACTTCCCTTTCTGGTATGCCTATCAAGTTTCAGTCCACTAAGCTTTTTGTTCTGGAGTCACCAATGCCCTCCAACTAAACAATTTTCCATCCTTATCTATTGACACAATTGACCACCTTAAGTACTTTCCTCCCTGAGCTGCCAGAAAACCATTTTCTTTTGTTTTGCTTGTTCTCTAGCTGCTCCTTTCTGGGCTTACTGTATTGTACTCAGCCCTTGAATGTTGTTGTTTCCTAGGATTATGTTCTCTGCTTTCTTCTCTTCTTATCCTAAATAAGGAAGGGTCACAAACTCAAATAACTACAGGGGCCAGGTTAGGGATGATAGTAGTAGTGCAGTATCTACACTAATATTGAGATATTTCCAAAAAAGTCAGTAAATATCTATTACCCTAAAGGCGTATTTCCCTCCTTCCCCAAGTCCTCTTCTCCTGGGCCTTCTGAATCATTCTATGATCCAGCATCGTCTTGGATCTCTGGCACCTCCTGGGGTTAATGTCTGGCAAAGTAAGGTGTCCCAACGTCCTTTCTACAATATTTCAAAACCACCCATAGATAAGGACTATGATAAACCATAGCTTTCCTGTAATACCTAAGAGTATTCAAAAAATTTAAAACATGTGCTCTCTTAACACAAAATAAGCTAACAAAAACCACACATCCTTAGGTTAAACTTAGGAGTTTCTAGTTTGTAACCATGGGTAATCTCATTTACTCCAAGACCTTCTACTAACATTTGATACCATTTGAGTTAAAACAACATTTACTGGGTATCTTCAAGCATCCCAAGTATCATACCAGGTACTCAGGATACTGAAGAGGGTAAGACAGACCTGATTGCTACCCTGATCATCCTACATGACAGCAGAAGAGGCAGATGAAAACCAAATATACACATGGATAATTGTAGTAATTCAAAAACTAGTGAAGGCTAAAACAAAAACAAAAACAGGTTGAGAAAAAAAATAAAGGGAACGTACTTTAAGTAAAAAGGTCAGAAAGACCTCTCTGAAGAAATACAACAAAATCTAAAGAAAGAAAGTAATAAATATGCAAAGAATATTGGGAAGTGCATTCAGAGCAGAGGACAGTTTGGGATGATCAATGAATTGAACGAAGATCTGTAATTTGTAATAAGCAAGGACAAAATCTTTGAAAATGAACATAATGAGTTGAAATCTTATTTAGAATGTACTGGAGGCCATCAAGGAGATGAAATTTGTGTTGGGTTGTGATTGGTTTTATACACTAAAATGATTTTTGGTGAAAAATTGATTATAAAGGGAAGAATGAAAACAAGATGACCCATCAAGAGTCTTTGGCAAGAATTAATTGAATCATTCACTCAATAATTACTCAGTACATGCACCAGGCACTATTGTAGGCACTACAGATAGAGAAGTGAAGCAGAAGGTCAACATCTCTATCTCATGAAACTTAGATATCAGCGAGTGAGTATGGAAACATTGACTTGAATCAAACAGATAAATAAATTAAAACTTCAGAAAGCAAAGTGCTATACAAATAGAGAAAGAAAAAAGGATATTAAGGTGACAGTGATGGGATGGGGCTACTTTGTATTAGACATAGGAAAGATCTCTTTATTCAACTGTGACATACTATTCAAGGGAGCCAGACCACTGAAGGTTGTTTGAGGTAAAGGAAACATAAAGAATAAATGTTATAATGGGAAGAAGCTTGTTGTGCGGCTAGAAGAGAGTGTGATAGGAGTGTATACTGATAGAGGTGAGGATCATGTAACCCATGTAGGAGTTGAACTTTATTCTAAATGAAATAGGAAGTCATTGAATAGTTAAATCAAAAAGTTCTTTGATAGTGGTTTGGACCAATACAGCAGAAATAGAGATGGAAAGGATAAAACAAAGTCAGGACATATTTTGGAGATGGAATTGATAGGCATTGCTGAAGGAAATAAGATAAAGATAATATTAAGAATGATATTCAAGATCTAGTTTGTGTAGACAAGTGAATAACAGTGTTATTTAATAAGACAAGACTAAAGGTGAGTGGGAAGTTTAAATCAAGGGTCTGAGATGTCAGTGAGATATCTACATAAAGAAGTCATGTAGACAACCAGGTATGTCACTTTGAAAGTAAGTTTGTAAGACACAAGCCTACACGTGGCACTTAGGATAAATTTAGGACGTGTTGAGATTATCCTGGGAAAAGTAGATACAGAAGATAAAGAGTAACCATAACTGGACTTCTAGTAATCTATGACCATTGGGAATGATCACATAAAGGAAGAGGGAAGAGGAGGCACATGAGGAGAAAGAAAAGGCAGTGTTGAAGACAAAAGCAAAAGAAAATGTCAGAAGCCGAAAAGAAAAAAATGTAGTCATAAATGACTATCTCTGATCCAAATATCTCTTGAAAGCCAACCAGTATCCATAGTTACCTGATGGGATTTTCTACAAAGTTCAAATCTGAACTCATCTGAAAACCTTTCTTATTTTCCCTCTTTGGATAGATAGAATGCTAGTTATTCTGTGGATCACATCAGCAACCTCCTTGTTCATTATTTTCCGTATTTAATGGATCATTAAATACATTCAGCTGATTTCAATTCCTAACTCTCACTTAGAACTGTCCTTTGAAGGTTGTTCTTTTTTACCAATGGTCCTTTCCATCATCCCTTCCATCGTCCCTTCTAAAGGTAATTGCTTTGTCCACAAGCTGTAAAGTAGGTGTCATTGTTCTCCAGATCCACTCTCTATACTATCACTGTAAGACTAGAGCCAGTCAAAATGCTGTGCTGCAGAGTAAGCTATGGAGGCATGGCTTCATCTGATAAGCAGAGATCAGCAGAACCATCCATGTTTCTCTCTTGGGAGGATGACCCAGAGAATACTGAGAGATTTTTCCCTCTCAGCAGGAGAAATTGACTATTTTTATATAATATGAAGCGTGAGAAGCCAATATGGCCAGAGGAAGCAGATATTATAAGGAGGCAGAAACTGAATAAAAGAGATGGACTGAAAGAGAAAAGAGAATGAAAAGAGAAAAGTGATGCAAGGAGCGAAGCTATGAATGGGAGAGGGACCCTGGCTGTCTGAGTTCCTGTTACACACCCACTGCTTACCATAAGTTCCCCATAAGCTCAATTAATCTTACAGGGTTTATTTTTCTTTTAACTGAATGAGACTGATCAACGTAAAATTGTGAACAATCAAATATCATGTAAGTTATTAGGTGCATCTGAGCCCAGGCCTGTTGGCCAGAATCCTGGCTCTAGCCAATGATACCATGCTGTCTTTCAGCCATGAGACTTAAGAGAAACCTGTTTATTTCCTAGCTTACGTTATTTCAACAGTTCCCTTTCTCATTTTATTGTCTCCAGTCAGTCTCCCTTGTAACTGTCCTCCACAAAGTCAACAAAGGGATTTCTTGAAAATTCATACTTGATTTTTGCCTCTCTTTTGTTTAAAATTTTCAGTGTTTTCTCACTGCATTCAGGATAAAACCCAAATTCATTATATGTCATTTCAAGGCTCCTTTCAGTATGGGTGTCTTATCTCATCTACATTCCACTTATCTCCATTTATGGAAAACTAGGATGACACTTTCAAAACTTAGCTTAGCACGATTTCTCTGAAAAACATTTCCCATCTGAGTATGGTGGGCACTTTACATTGTCAAAGTACCAGCATTTACCTTGATCTTATTACTTAGTACATTGTACCCTGATGAATCACAAGCCTGCCACCCACTTTAGAGTGTGAGTAACTTGAGGAAAAACACTACATCGAACACATTATTTTCCTGCAGCACCTCATTTATAGTGCTTGGAAAGTAGGTGCTTAATAAATAGTTACTGAAGCAAAGAACCATGTTTAATATTACACGACTACTCAAATATAGGACCAAAAATCTAACAAAATGCACAACAAAGGCTACATAAATACCATTGAGGGCATTACTTTGGAATCTTGTTAGTACAGCAGGAAAGAAAAATTTTATGACCACTAGCAAGAGTGAGAAAATATAAGGCATGCTCTGGTATGGTGCTGAAAAATCATTTATTTAAGTGATTATATTTAATCAAGTGTTGGGAAATATGGTCATAAAAATGCAAACTTACTCTCAGCCCTTGTATAATCTGAATATTACACACACACACACACACACACACACACACACACACACACCCCTCATCCCAAAGGCCCAGATCACTTCCTTGCCAGAGTCAGTGAGTTGGAAAATCCAGAAAGCTGTTTCATAGCATGCTCTATATTTTAATCTAATCTCTGTAGCATTTAAAATAGAAAGTGTTAAAACAATAGAAAAAAGAGAGAGAAAGGCCTTTTCTGTTGGCATATACCTCAGTGACTTATTGCATCCTTTGCTTTCATCTCCTTTTTAATTAGGAAGGAGTATGCAGTTTCAATGCCTCTCATGCTAGCTATTTAGGGTACATCTTGTGTCAGCTCAACTCAGTTGGTTGTCCTTCAAGCAGAAGCACTCTAGTATGCTTTCGATCACTTCCTTTTGCAGCTCCTAAACCTGATTATCATTTGCATGATAATTTCTTCCAGGCTTTTTTCAGTGATGACACTAGGCTCATCAATAACCAGGATGCCCTGGTGCATGCAGCAGGAGAAATGGTTCACAGAAGCTTAGTTTATTGTTGTAGTCCTGGTGTCTCAGTAGAGGATAATGTGTGAAAAAAGAAAAGGAATTACTGTTCTTATAGGAAATTGTTATTATTCTACTTAAAAAACTGTTATTGTTGCTGTTTTTAAAAACTATGCATTGAAAATACTTTCCTGTACTGTTGGTCTAGTATTTTCCATAAATAAAAGGGAGAAATAATCAGTCTTTCACTTTTTAATGATGAAGTCCTTTGTATAAAACAGCTCGATTAGCTTTTTTTTTTTAACCTGCTAGGAAAAATGCACTTATATTCCCTTTATGAAAACAAAGCAGAAGCGCTTATCAGCAAACATTTGCTGTAAAGTTGCATGACGGAATTCCAGTAGTTACTCACACAAAATTAAGAAATACCACCATGCTTGCTGAGTATGTGGCATAAAATTCAAGGAAATAACTCAATAATAATTATGAATGGTAACATTTAATTTTCTGAGTGTTTATTGAGAAAATACAATTATACAGTTACTTTTATATCCTGATGAGTTAAGATTTTCATATGAAAAAACTGAAATGACTTTGTTTCTATTTTTTAGTTTTTCAGTTAAATATGTAAGATTTATATTCAACTCTTTTTACTGTACATATGACAGGTGGTTTTTTAACTACCCTACGATCAGACAGTCTGGTTCTCAAGGAAAATATTGCCTTTTTGGCAGAATCTAAGTATTCCCTGGATTTCAGATGAGGTTGACACATTCTGGAGCAAAAACTAGTTCTTACCGACATTGTACTTGGCAGAATGCAGAGGGAAAATATCAACAAGTTAGAATTAAAGACCAAAAGGTTTTATAAACAGAATAGCTTTAAAAATGTTTAGAGTTGGAGAGGACTTTACAGATCATCTACTGCAGTGATTTTTCAATGATATTCGTCTATCCATCCATCTATTCAATGGATGGATGACATTCAATCATCCATTTATTCCATCTATTCATCCATCTATTCTCCTATTCAATGTCTGTTTATTACGAGCCTATTATAGTCTGTCACTCAACTAGGAGCTGCAGAAACACTGATGAAGGCAACACAAAAAGTTCCTGACCTTGTGGAACAGACTAGCAGAGAAGATAGACAGTAAACAAATAATCCCCAAAATAATTTTTAAATTAAATGCTGTTCCTATCAGGAAACATGCAGTATCTAATAACCTCTTTTTTTTTTTTTTCAGAAGGACAATGCTTACTCTGGAGGTTAAGATTTCTACCTGCTTTTTGACCCCCTTGAACTGAGCCACTGTTAATGATGGGAGTGCATTATATTGTTCAGATGTACTGGATCAGAAAAGTGGCTGAGAATCCAGCCTAACGCATTTGCTTATTTTACAGGTCAAAGAAGTGATGTGTCTAAAGCCACACTGCCAGGTGCTAATAGGTTTGTACTGCAGTCCAGGCCTCTTGATTCAGTGCTTATCTTACTATCCAAAATTGACTCTCAGAACAGAACGAGTTCACACTCTGGCTTTCAGAATTGCTAATGATTCCCTTCTTCTTCCCTCCTTTATCAACTAATCACCAAACATTTTCAATGGGAGTGTTTATTAATTAACCCAGTGTATTCAGCTCATGCTTGTTCACTGTATCCTGAGTAGTCAGATATCCTTTGTGCCTTATTACTAAAGAAATTAAAAAACAATCAACTGCATTTTTGTCTCCTCAAAACTATTCATACATTGATATTTTGTGTCTTCTATTACAACAGTGGTCAGTAAACGAGGACCACTAGCTGCCACCTGTTCTTGTAAATAACCCTTTACCAGCAAACAGCCACATCTATTTATTTACATATTGCGTATGGCTGCTTTTACCTTGCAATGAAAGAGTTTAGTAGTTAATGACAGAGTCCATATGGTCCACAAAGCAGAAAGTATTTACTATGTAGTCTTTTATAGAAAAGATTAGAAAACAAATTCCTTAATGGTTTTTCTTCATAACACAGAAGTCTGTGCATAGAATCGTCAGTAAATATTGTTTATTGGGCTGATTACTGTTCATCATTTATATATTCATTGAGAAAACATTAGGGAATTTAAAAAAAGTGTTATAAAGAATTGATATTTTATTTGTTAGATTATGTTATTTAATGGGGCATTCAATAGCTTTGAAGTCAGAACTAGGCGGTCACAGCTCTACCAATAACCAGCTGTAAGATCCTGGACAAGTCATGAATGTGAGCTTTCTTTTCATAATTTGTACATAGGATGCTAACTTAATGCTCGCTTGGAATTCTGGAAATAATGAGAGATCAAATACATTCACATTGTATGTGCCTCAGGATGTCCCAATAAATGGTTATAACACAGTATTTCATTGATCAAATTTGCTTATCACCTACTCAAATAAATAAATGATACCAATAATAAACAATTAAGTAACACTAAACTCTTATTTGGGCTCAATATTTGTTTTGATTTCTATATCATTTATAGGTTGGTTGCTCAGGAAATTTGAATAAATGCTCAACTCTTGAGGTCATATGACTTTTTGTTAGCAGCATTTTGTTTTCCAGATTCCACAATATTATCCAGTAAGCAAAGAATTTTGAATGCTTACGCAAGTGTGCTTGCCACTGAGGTGTGCAGCTCAGGTCTTCCTTAGAGAAAGAAACTATCATCAGCTGAGCGCCTTTGGGTCTGATGCACCAATTGGGCCAAGGCTACACTCTTCTTCAGCAGCCTCCCACCAAAGACGGAGCACAGCAGAGTACTAAAGACTGGCCATTTTTGATCTGTATGCAAGTTCTCTAAGAGGCATTCTTTGATCTGAAGCTTGGCATCGGGTTCACCAAGACTTTGTCACCTACTGCTAATCCTGCCTTGTCCCCTTTAATCTTTCATATATTTACCTTCTTCCTCGACAAACCACTCAACCTCCTAACTTGGTCTCAGTGTCTGCTTCCTGGGGAACTCAAAGGGGCACAACAAACAAAGTTGTGTTATAACAGGTTTTGAAAATGAGGAGGCCGGGCGCAGCGGCTCAAGCCTGTAATCCCAGCACTTTGGGAGGCCGAGACGGGCGGATCACGAGGTCAGGAGATGGAGACCATCCTGGCTAACACGGTGAAACCCCGTCTCTACTAAAATACAAAAAAAAAAAAAAAAAAAATTAGCCAGGTGAGGTGGCGGGCGCCTGTACTCCCAGCTACTCAGGAGGCTGAGGCAGGAGAATGGCGTGAACCCGGGAGGCGGAGCTTGCAGTGAGCTGAGATCCGGCCACTGCACTCCAGCCTGGGCAACAGAGCCAGACTCTGTCTCAAAAAAAAAATAAAATAAAAATAAAAAAAAAAGAGGAAAACTTTTAGATACACAAGTAATATTAATAGGAAAATACTGCAGCTTCAAACATAAATGAAAATAGACATAATGAAAATATACTATAGAGTTTTTGAATCATTATAATAAGTAGAGGTATATTAGCAACAAGAGTTTCAAATATTAAACATTTGGACCTATGTTTTAGATGATCATTTCAACATACAACAAAACCACTAATACTAAAATTCTATAAATATTTACAATTCAAAAAATAGCACTATTCGCTTAGTCTAAATCTATTTTCATGTATACCAAGAGAACTATCTATAAATTCCTTAATCTAGTATAACTTCTTATATAAAACTTTTCTGTTATATCCTATAAATAAATAAATAATCATTGTATTCACCTATTTATAGAAAATATTTCTTTTAGGTTACCTATTTATTGTACTATGTAAGAAACAATGTATTTCAACCTCAAATGAACTTCATGAATACTCGCTAAACCTTTCAAGAAAAATAATTTGTGAGCAGCATAAAGAAATTGCCGGTTTATGAGTACTCATTTGAAATAACATAACAATTAAATTCATATAAACCATTTCTTAACAAACAGTTCTTTTCTTTGCCATTTTCCAGCACCAAGTATTTTAGACAACTCCTCTCTTTTGATACACATCTTCTGTATGCCATTTTTATTCCCAAATTTTATTGCCGTCCTCTTTTCTGTCTCATATATTTTAGTTTCTATTCCATAAGTGATTTGTGTCTCTTGAAATGAAACTGCTAACCAGGGTAATAAGTATTGCTTAAAGTTGTTAAGTGATAGCAATAATTTGAATTTTGAGACAACTTTTCAACTACTTGATTTTATTTTGACTGTTATGGATTCTGACAACACCAGCATCTTTGTTTTAAAATTTGTTTCCAATTCTTGAAAGAGATTGCACCAGCTCAATTTGCAAGACAGCTTTTTTGATACTATTATCTCATAACCATTCAGTCTTACATGCCTAGTAACTGAGAATGTATACCTGGCTTGATTATGTTTCTAAAATGTTACTCTTTATATGGGATATACCTGAGTGATGGAAAGATAGCTAACTAGCACAAAGTGTGGAGTACATTCAGTTGCTGGAAAAAAAAGCATATTACTTCCTTGAGGTGTGTTACATTTTCTACTTCTGGGTCTCTCTAAGTAAAAACAAAAAAACAAAAAACACCTTATGAGCATAAAGGAGAACGACTCAGTGTTACTTACTAAATATCAAATAGAGGAATAAATGGGTCTATTCAGCCATCACAACTGTAAATGGTGCTCAGTGATAGTCACATACACCAAACCATAAAGCTGGCTGACTTTCAGTAAGAAAGGCCTATGGGTTTGTATATCTATAATCTCACTCAACAGCCCTTACAGCAAGCAACTTAATCAGTGAAGGGAGACATTATACACTGGCTTCTTTAAAAAAACATAAACAACAAAAAAATACCCACCCACATACATATGTCTTCACATGTGAGGTTGAAAGAAAAAGTATCTAAAATACTTGTCTACTTACTTGTACCTATAGTCATTTCACAAAAATTTGAGGGATCTGATACAAAATGTGATACAAAGATAAAACATAAATTAAAAACAAACAAAAATAAGATGAGAAATTACAGAGCAAAAATAAAACACAGATAAACAATATAAAACAACAGTGACAAAAGTATTCAAAATGTGGGCATCAAAATTTTTTGGTAGTTATTTCCAAGATAAACACTTAGGAGAGAATACTTTATAATCACTATAAGTTGTAGCATCTAAAATTAAATTGAGATCATAGAGTATTTATAATATTTCTTCAGTAAGTGTATGAGTTATTTACTAAGACTTAATTGATTAAATTTTCTTTCTACTATTGTCAATAACACTAAAACTTTAACCTAGAGGGGAAAGTTGCTGCGGAATGAATGCATCTCAGCTATGAGGGTTCATTGCACTTGATTACCAACGGACTCAACTAAGAAACTAAAACTGAAATAGTACTAATTTGGATATTCATAATTAACATGCTCTGGAATAATGAAGGAATCAAATTGTACTACCTATGTCATCAGTATATTTAAATGTATGAAATATTTGCATAATCTATTCCAACATAAATTTATGTGCTTAGTAAAGCTTCTTGTTAAAAAAAAAAAAAAAAAACAGTCTTATTGTGGTATAACTGACATTCAGTAAATTTAATGTGTATAATTTAGTAAGTTTTGACATGTACATACCTATCAAAGTATTGACATAATCAAGAAAATGATCATTTCATCATTCTGAGCAGTTTTCTTCATGCCCAACTCTTGCCTTCCCCAGGGAACCAATGAAGCACTTTTTATCACTATTCGTCAGTTTGTATTTTCTAAAATTTAACACAAATGCTATAATATAGTATGTACTCTTGTTTTGTCTCAATTATTTCACTCAGCAAAATTATTTTGAGCTTCATCCATTTTGTAATGTGAATCAGTATTTCATTCCTTTTTATTGCTGAATATTCTTTCATTATATGGATATATCACAGTTTATTCATTTACCTGTTGAGAATATCTGAATGATTTCCAGTTTTGCGTTATCACAAATATGATTACACATGTTTTCATTTTTCTTGGGATAATACCAAGGGGTAAAATGACTGGATTATACAGTAGCTGTGCATTTTACTTTTAAAGAAAACTGCCAAAATGTTTTCCAGAGTATACAATTTTACTTTCTATTAGCAATATATGACAGTTACAGTTCCATCATAATCCTGCCAACACTTGGTATGGTCAGTCTTTTATATGTTAGTCATTCTATCAGGTTTGTAGTGGCATTTCATTGTGGTTTTAATTTACATTTCCCTAATGACTAATAATGTAAAGCATCTTTTCATGAGCTCATTTGACATCCATCTATGATCCTTGGTAAAGCTTCTGTTCAACACTTTTTGCTCACTTTTATTGAGTTGTTTGTTTTCTTTGTATTGAGTTTTGAGTGTTCTTTATATATTGTGAATAAAAATCCTTCATCATATACTTGGCTTACACTTGCACTGAATGAAGCCTAATCTGAGGCTTTTTATTCCCTTAAAAGTGTCTTTGAAGATAATAATTTTTAAATTAAGTCTGATATATCAATTTTTCTTTTACAAATTATGATTTTGCATAATATCTAAGAAAGTTTTGCACAGATCAAGGTCACAAACTTTTGTATCCTATGTTTTATCTAGAAGTTTTATAGATTCAGCCCTCACATTTAGGTTAGGACCATATTTTCGTATAGTACAGGATGTGAATCGGAGGTTTGTTTTTTTTTTTTTACATGTATCTTTGTCAAAAATTACTTGTCCATATATGTTTTCAGTCTTGATTATTATAGCTTTAAAATAAGACTTGAAATCAGGTAGTATTTTCCTTTTTCTTTCTTTTTTTTTTTTGAGACAGAGTCTTGCTCTATCACTCAGGCTGGAGTGCAGGGGCATGATCTCGGCTTACTGCAACCTCTGCCTCCTGGGATCAAGAGATTCTCTTGTCTCAGCCTCCCGAGGGGCTGGAATTGCAGAAGCCTGCCACCACACCTGGCTAATTTTTATATTTTTAGTAGAGTTAGGATTTCACCATGTTGGCCAGGCTGGTCTTGCACTCCTGACCTCAAGTGATCCGCTTGACTCCCCCTCCCAAAGTACTGGGATTACAGGTGTGAGCCACCTTACCTGGCCAAAATCAAGTAGTATTTCCAAAGTGGTTTTGTCTATAATAGGCCTCTTGTATTTGTATATATGAATTTTAGAATCAGCTTGACCATTACTACAAAAGTGCCTGCAAGTATTTTGATTGGAATTGCACTGAATGTCAACATAAATCTGGTGATAAATGTCATTGTAATAATACTGAGCCCTCTGACCCATGAATGAGACATATCTGTCCAGTTATTTAGACCTCTTTACTTTCATTTAGCGGGGTTTTGTTGTTTTCAATGTAGAGGTCATGTACATTTTTTTGCAGATTGATTCCTCAGTATTTGGTGTTTTCGAATGCAATTGTAAATGGCCTTTTATTTTAAAATTTCAATTCCTGATTGTTCTTTGTTAGTATCTGATGGGAGATAATTCTTCATAGGTCTTGTGCTTTTCAGTTTGTCTTGAGAGCAGAGGCACTGACTGCCCTTGTTCTAGAATCCATTTCCAGTGATATTTGTAGAGCCAACCATCTTGGATTATAGATATGGTGTCTCCCTTCACCGCAAAGGAAAGGTTTGTTTACTGTCCAGTATAATAAAGAAAATATCTCCTTTCAGTGAAAAATTTGGGCAGGCTTGTTGCTAATTATAGAAAATTTAGGTACTTTAATTCATGGTTTCTTTCCTGCAATGAGACTACTTTCATGTAAGGTGTCACCTTTTAGTATCACACTTTTAAAACTGAGGTTTAGGGAACAAGTACAGATGACTATACTATGGCTACTGCTTTTGATTTCCATCCTTTTCTCTGACTCAGGAATCTCATGTCTCCTGTCAACATCCATGAACATGAGGCAGGCTAACAGGTTTTTATTAGCTTACAAATAAGATAAAATCTCAGATCCTTTATAGTTCTTGAAAATATACAGAAATACAATTAAATGTTTATTAATGTTCTTGCATCTTGTAACTTTGAGAGACTCACTTATCAATTCTGAAAGCTTTTTGGTTGACTGCAATCCTCTCTCTTTCTACACAGACAATTACATCCATGGATACAGTTTTACTTCTGTTTCATATCAATCATGTTGTCTATAAATACGGCTTTGTTTCTTTCTTTCCAATCTAAATTATTTTTATTTATTTCACTAGATAAAACTTGTTACAATGTTGAACAGACCTGATAGAAACATCCTTGTCTTGTTCCTGATCTTCTGGGGTATGCAAGATACTGTGAATTTTACCTTTTGGGTCACTATCTCTGTATCCCTATAAATATTCTTGAGCTGTGTTCTAGGAATGTTATTTGGAAACCATTTGATGGCTTCAGGTCTTACTTTGAAGGTTTGTTAAGTAGAATCCAAGCAGGGATATTTCTAGGATAATTATTCTGCATAACTGAGGTAAGGCCCTTTTCAATACTCGATCCAATGCCTATGAACAGGTGGTTGGGGGCAGCAGTTACTATGGCCCTCTGTGAGTGTCAGGCCCTGCTCCTTTTATTCCCACTGGTTGGTTCCTTTTCTAGATTTGAGTAGTTTCCTTACAGACATGAGTTGACCAATAATCTCTCCAATATGTATGGGAGTCCATCTGCTAATCTCTGGGCTCTCTTGTGTAGCTCTCTCCTCTATGTTACTTTCTCCTGTGCACTGAAGCCACCTTGTTCTCCCTGAACTCCTAGCTCTGTCTCTTCAACTGAGGAAGTCTTTTGAGCTCTGCCTGGGTTCCCCTACCTTGTGCCACAGCCTGTAAATTATTCAGATGGGAAGCTATGGCAATTTCAGGGCTCATCTCCCTTTATTTCCTGACTCTCAGGATTCAATGTCCTCTGTTTCTTGATACACAGTGTCTTTGAAAATCATTTTTTAATATAATGTCAATTTTTTATTTGTTTCAGGAAGAAAAATAAATCTGATCCCCATTATTACCTCTTGGTTGGAGGCAGAATCTACCATTATAGTATACTATCATGTAATATATTACATTACATTCTGATATACCATACTTTAACATACCAAAAAGCACTAAGATTATGTTCAAAATATAGAATTGGACACATATATAAAGGACAAGTTTTATGTTTTCATAATTTATACACTGACAACTCCCACTTCATATAATGTACATGTGCACATATAATTTTGCCCAAGTTCAAAAAATATCTAAATTATACCGAAATATAAATATTTATTTATTTATTTATTTATTTGTTGAGACAGAGTCTCGCTCCATTGCCCAGGCTGGAGTGCAGTGGCACAATCTCGGCTCACTGCAAGCTCCGCCTCCCGGGTTCACGCCATTCTCCTGTCTCAGCCTCTCGAGTAGCTGGGACTACAGGCACCTGCCACCATGCCCGGCTAATTTTTGTATTTTTAATAGAGATAGGGTTTCACCATGTTAGCCAGGATGGTCTCGATCTCCTGACCTCGTGATCTGCCAGCCTTGGCCTCCCAAAGTGCTGGGATTACAGGTGTGAGCCACCGCACCCAGTCAAAATATAAATTTTTAATTGTATCTAATGGCTTCTCATTCTTCTTAAGATTTATAAAAGTTCAAATAAACAAGACATGTTATATTTATGTTTATATTACTAACACAATAGCTGTACTTTATAACTAAACACTCATTTATACATATAGTTGAATCCACATCTTCAAATTCTAATGCAAAATGAAAACAAGGTTAATACCAAATACCTTTAGGAAATACATAGTTAAATACATTTATATCCAAACATGGACTTTAGTTAAATAGGGGAATAAAAGATGAAGCTATTCAAATACATAATAATTGTCTAGTATAGATTAGAAGAAGAAAAAAAAAACATAAAAGATTATCTCTGTAAAGAGAGAAGAAGAAAACAAAGAGAAATAATGTAAGGCAAAGAGGCTAAATAAAAGAGTAAATTAAAGAAGAATAACATCTAAATCATTAGTAACAAGAGTCTAATATGGCTGGTATAGGTTGAGACCAACTTGTACAAGGCTATAAGTACAGGTTGGGGCTTGAATGTTATTCTTGGTTCATTCAATCAATCTTTATTGAGTGTTTACTATATTCCAGGTATTGTTTAAGATAACAAACTATGACCACAGCCTGCCTCTGTATGGGCCATGGTCTAAGAATACTTTTTACATTTTTAAAGTTAGAACACAACACATACAAAAACAAAGAAAGGCATATAATAGAGACCATATGGGCTGCAAAACCTAAAATATTAACTATTTTGTCATTACAGAAAAAGTCTGTCAAAGCCCAGTTTAAGATATTAGGGATAAAACAGCGTAAAAGAAAAAAACAAAAAAGAATGCCTTGCCTTTATGGGATATTCTAGTGGGAAGGATACAGATAAACAATTAAAATATATGGTTTGTCAGATGGTACATGCACAAGTTATGCGGGGAAGGGGATCAACTGTTAGCAAAGGGGCAGAGATTGCCTCATGGCCCATAGAGCAAAATGGAGTGACCACGTGGGATAAGGAATGATGTGGTTATCTGATCTTTTGAGGATGATAAGGGCTATAAAGAGATAGCGTCAAGGAGAAATATTTTGATCGTGATTGCTGTAGTGACGGTAGTGGAGGGGGTCATTTCACTTCAGAAGCCCAGGGCGCTAGGACTCTCACTCCTCTCCTGCCAGTCATGGGGTAGAGACTAGGGAAGAGTGTGGTTTCACTGGCAATACCCAGAACTTCTGACTCTTTCTAGATAATCAATGCTTTATTGAGCGGGAGAGCTACAGGTCATAGCTGGGCTTTGAGAGGGTTTATTTGACGGTAAGAGTAAACTGGAGGAAAGAGTCACCAAGCAGGATCCTCAAAGTGACAAAATTTATAACAGCAGGCATTTCCTGAGGTTGACAATGTACTAGAAGAGACCACTGATAAGCACAACATTCTGGCGGTTAGATAAGTCTGGGACAAAAGATGAAATTATTGCTGTTGTAAGCACCATAGTATAACAAACACCATACTGAATCAAATCAGTATTCAGTGATATTTTATTGAAATGTTTATTGAGCACCTACTATGCACTCAAAACTTTTAGGAACTGAAAATAAAATGATATGCAGGAAAATATAAACAAGTTCCATCTCTCATGAAATTTCCATCTGAATGCTGTGAGTAATTTCAATTTTTTTACAAATACTTTGTGCAACTTAGAAGATACTACTTACATAGGGTGGGCAGGGAGGGCACTGGGGGACATACCTTTTATGCTGTCTGTTGAAAAATGAAAAGGAGCTAGCCACAGGGTAAGGAGCAGGGAAGCGAATAAAAGTGAGAAGCCCCCGAGGCAATAAAGAGCTGTCAGAACATGAATTGATGACTGTGGCAATTTCGCCTCAGGCAGTTTTGTCAGAGAGCGCTACTGGTCCTGTGAGGAGGCAGGGCCTCCTGGGATAGTCCCCAAGTGGAAGGCTAGTCGGAACTGAACCTGCCCTTCTTTTTGTTGCTCCTACTCATGGGACCCAGGAAGGGTGTAGGAGAGAGGAATTTCCCTCGAATATCATGTCGCTAAGATTCACAGCCTTTAGGTGGTATCCTTACTTTGTCCACTGTGGTGCGGTGCACGCACACTTTTTTATATGCTTATTATAGACAGCAGGAAGGCAAGAAAATTAATAGCAATCTTACGAGCAGCAGCAGCAATAGTTGGCATTTATTGAGGGTTTATACATGCCAGGTACTTTACATGTAGTAATTAATTTAGTTCTCAAAATCATTCTGAGATGGGGAATAATACAAACTCCATTTTTCAGATGGGGAAACTAAGGCAAAGAGAATTGAGTAGCTTGTTCAGTTCATACATTTAGTAAGTATTCGAGGTTGGCAACATGGCCATAGAATTCTCAGGTTCTTACAGTTAACGTACTAAACTGCCTCTTTTCTTGAGGAACAATCTGTAAAGATAAAGTCCAGGTATATACTTTCATTTTATAGAGGTAGTTTGAGCCTCACTTTAAATATTACAAGTATTTCCCAAATCCCATATTTTCATTACCTTCATCATTACTATTAATTATTTTAGTTTGATTCTGCGAATAATTGCTTTTTGAGGGATTAAGATCCCCCTTTTCCTTTCCTCAATCTCTATTCCTGTATAAGCTTATTTTCAGGCCTTTAGGCTCTTGGGTAATATGTTCAATCATAAACTTTTACACTCTAGTTCTCCTCAGCTTCTGCTCAAATACATTCTCTTCACAATTCCCTCAGTCCTCCAACTCAATCTGCCTCTTGTCCCTGTGTTTTCCTCCACAGATATAAGATTTGTGGTTTTGAATATTAACTAGTTTTGAGAATACAATAATAGGCAGTTGCCTAAGTTCACTTCGTCAGGTAATCTCACTTTTGCAAGCCAGGCAGTTGGTAGTACTTGTGAGATTAAAATTTGGCACTCAGATAAATAACAGACCATAAATTTCATGATACTGATAACTGGATAATTCTGTTTTCCTTACCTTTATTTCTTAGTTTACTAGACTCTGTTTAAATAAACTGATTAAATCAAGCAAATTTTCAGAGATTATGTATGAAAATAGAAGTGTACTAGATTTGAAGGCCTAAAACCAGCAAGCAACTCCAAATACTCCAAACAAACCAACCAACCAACAAACAAACCTTTAGTCAGTGCAGAAATGGCTATTTATGTATTAATTTTTTTGGTACTTTTAAGTCAAATCTAAAAGTTCTAAGAGAAAGAATATCTCTTAAATCTGACATGAGAATACCATATGAGAACAAAAAAATAAAAATTGAAAATTATCTGTATTTCATTTATATTTCTAGTCAACATAGCTTATTTCATTAAATTCATTAGCTATATAATCTCATTTCATCACTTTTGTGTGCACCACAGGGCTCTAGACAAAATGATTAAAATACAACATAGCCAGATATGGAAAACATCCTTACCTTTGAAGAACACAAAATTCCCGTCGCTATTTTCATAAACTGCATCGATACTAGGAGGCAGGCCCCGCCAGAAGTAAGTAATTTGCATTGGGTATCCATCCATCACCCTGTTGTTTCTCACTCGCCAAAACCACTGGTCCTGCAAACCAAGCAAAGGCATCTCTCAACAATGTATGCAGGCCTCCCTGGTATTTCACGGTGCAATGGCTGGATGCTTTTTAAGTCAAGTTGGTTTCCTTATTATTGTCTTACATTAAATCAGTCAGAGAAAGACCTAAACAACTTGACCACAATGATCACAAAATCTTTTGTAGTGAACTCCTTAATGTCTAAGCCATACAGTGTAATTAAAAACATAATGTCAACATACTGAATCTTGTCATTTTGCATTTTCTCCAGGGCTTTCTAGATGGAGGTAGCACAGACAAATCCCTGCCAGATTTGTGGATATGTCAGTTTCTTGAATATGAGAGCAGCGCTAGGGCCACGCATGCTTCCTAACGTTTTTAGATATATGCAAGATCTCCATACCTACCGTGTTGAGGATGAAATATCTGTCTGTATGCCCGTTATGTCTATTGTCTCATATAGTTATAAAGTAGAGCCTTCTTTCATCATTAAACATATTTTTGGCTGATAACTTTACTCAAGAAAAATAGGCAAAATTATTTTCAAAAAATAAATCATCACGGAGGATTCTAGTCTGGGTTAATTGCCCTTCCTATCTGCTCTGGTAATACCCTATACTTCACCCAATCATAGCACAGGTCATTTTACAGGAAAAGTGTCTATTCATTCTTACCGCTAGTGAAGAACACATGGCTTGACCCACAGCAGGTTTTTATAAAGTTGTTGAATTAATAATTGGCCTACACACAATATGTTTCACCATAATATTTACTAAGGGCAAAAAATCCCGAAAAACAAAAACAAACCCTTCAAACCCAAAAAAAAGATACATCTGATGACATTAAGTAGTTTTCTATTTAAAATCTGAAAATAAATGAAAGACGACTCAGTGTTTTAATATTTAAAAACTAGGTGTATTTTAAAAATTGATTTTAATACAATTAAAATTTCACTTTATTTTAAATTTCTGTACGTATAAGCAATATTTCACTTGGATGTTAAGTATATCCACTATTTAGACGAGTATATATCACAAAAATACTTCCGTTTTAATTCTCTTTCTTTCTTGCTCTTTTCATACAACTTATATATTATATAAGTGATTTATTTTAGGACCTTCTCATGCTTTTGGTTAACAATATGTTAGCCTGACCAAACTTTCTAGGATTTATCAGTTACTCATACACACACACACACACACACACACAAAATCTACTGAGGATTCTTGGACTTCAGTTAATATGATAACAATGAACTTTCTTTCACCCAAATGAATCTGAATATGAAAACTGTCTTAAAAGCCTTTAATAGTTGTACTTTGTTCTAGTTATCATGTACTGTCTTCTCTACCAACTTCTGTAATTTTTTTAAAAACGAGGAAATAGCTTAATTAACGGCTCTAAGCTCACATGCAATTCTTGTTCTGTTGCCTAACAACTGTGTCACTTTGGTCAATATACTAGTCATTGAGTTAGCACAAATTAATATCTAATTTATAGCATGATTACTGTATAACATACAAAGAACTTTCTGAGAACCTGGCACAGACTAGTACCAACATTTTTGGTTGTTGTTATTGTTAAAATTATATTGAAACAAGTTATCTACTTTCCCTGTTCATATCCCTGTTTACAGTTTTGACACTTGTTCATTGTTTCCTCTTTGGATGTCAGCTATACTATAGTTCCAGCCACGTATCTCATTCCAATCAATTTGTAAAAAATGTTTTTCACCTTTTCTTGATAATTTTCATGGTGCTAGGTGGCCTGTATTAATAATGCTTTGATCCATATGCAGTAGATAAAAGAAACAGATTTTCAAATACAATTTCATATACAGATTGATTCAGAGAAATATACAGGAGCACGAAAATAAAGAGTTCACTGCAAATAAAATATAAGTCAGTGATATTCTAATCACTTAAAAGAAAAATCATAATTTTTGTTTAGATATAACAAGGGCTTCTAACGGGGTGTTTAAACCATGCCAATCTCCAAATAAAGTGTTCTTAAATTATTGTAATATATATGCCAAAATAATTAGTAGAAATGAATAAACAAATAGATTCTGATAAAGAAATAATGACCATGACTATCTATGAAACAATGAAACAGAAAGCTCTCCAAGCTGAAGAATGGGAGGAAATCTAGTGAAAAAACCTGGACTACATTCCAATTTTTCCCACAAAAGCCCTTCCCATTGCTATAATCTCACCACATATGGAGCCGGGCCAGTGGCTCTATGGAACAGACACGTGTTGCAGTCTGCAGACAGAAGTACAACCCCAACTTGCCACTAATAAGGGGAGAAATGCAAGTTCTGTCTCAAGATAAACATAGCCAATTTGCAAAAATTCAGAAGGTCATGTGAAACTGCAGATGAATTCCACTGGTTTTTGTTGACAGCAGCCTTGGCAGAGAGTCATATAAATTATAGATATTCAGGTTCTGCCTCTATTCAACTTATCTGCAGTTTAGCAGAGAGCAATAGTACAAATAATTTAGAAAGCATCTGTCACAGTGGATGTAAACTCATGCCATGGTTACTATAGACTGCCATTTCAGAAATAGGGTTTGTGAACAATTCATAGAGAAAGGATGCTTAAAATGCTATTTAGGTCTCTGTGCAAATTTTCCTTATAAGTGAGACATCCCCTGATGATGCTGTCTAAAACTGAAGTCCCTCACTGCACTCATACAGGTCTGCTGGATATCTTGACCTCCCTTTCCTGTTGTATTTTCCTTCACTGCATTTATAGTCGTTTTATACAATACTTGTTTTACTAATTTATTGTTCATTCTCTCTCCACTAAATATATAAGCTCCCTGATGGCAAGAATGTCGGTCTTTTGTTTACATATAGTCCCCTATTTCCAGAAAAGGACCTTACACATAATAGGTGCACAATAAATATTTCTTTAAAGAAAACAAAATGTGAAGAGAAAAGAGCAAAGTAAAAGTAATGATCCTTTTAGAAGTCAATGTTTTAAAATTACATCTCAGTTTTTTTCCCTGTTGTGGTTAAGATGTTTCCTTATTAAAAAATTATAAAAGCTATAAAGGGGTCACATGAACATAAAAATTCTATTTGAATAGGTAGATGTTTAGTACATATTCTGTTTTCTAGAAAAGTATGATATTTAAAGGTCTTTGAACAATAAAGAAAAAAATACATTTGGTTTCACCCTTCTAAACAAGATAAGTTTGGTTTTATGGGGAGGGAAAGAAAGAACCCTTATGGAGCTCTAAATCTGCTATTTGTATGTTGCCTTAAGCTTCTTATCTCCTTCCCTCCTTCCTCCTTCCCTCTCTCCCTTCCTCTTTTTCTTCTCTCTCCCTCTTCCTCTCTCTTTCTCCTCTCCCTCTCTCTTTCTTTGGTTAAGCCCTTATAGAAGGAGGTGGAAGGGGAAATATTAACCATAACTAGCCTATCTGTAAAGTCAACTTGTGAAAAAAACACTGCTTAAACATTACCAAATTGGAATTCCTACTTAAACACCAATATTTCACTTACGATACAAGCACGTACGGTCTTACATGTAGATTTATTTTCCATGTAGCATAGAACCCAGACAGATCATTTAGTTCACAGAGATAAGTTCACATAGTGTACACCATGGAGCAGTAACACACGGGGAAATTCTGTGTATTACTCTTTTACATCCTTTAAAATTCTGGCTCATGACAGGTATATTTGTTTGCTGAGAACTGTAAGGAAAAGGCCTACTGTCTGAATATGAAACGATGATGTTAATGATCTACTATCAGCAGGAATTGCTGTTTTCAGGACCTTTTAATAAAACTAATCAGCTGAGGCAGGAGAATAGCTTGAATCCAGGAGGTAGAGGCTGCAGTGGGCCGAGAATGTACCACTTCACTCTACCAGCGTGGGTGACAGAGCGAGACTACGTCTCAGAAAAAAACAAAACAAAACAAAAAACAAAAAAGCTAATCAGTAGAACTAATCTACTTTCACTTCTCTTCTGATACATAGATTCATTTATTCAACCAACAGCTTTCCATAAATCTACAAATGTGTCACATGTTCACACTGAACATTTCTAGCAGTCACCAGTTGTTCTTTGGGCCCTCCTTTGCCAAGCCACCTTGGTCCTACTCTGTCTAGTCTTCCTCCTTTCTAAAACAGTATCTCAAATCTCTTGATTTCTCACCATCACCGCTGTCACCATCAAAGTGCCACTGTATTTCACTGAGATGACTTCAATGCCAATGCAAAGCCTCTACTTTGCCTCCTACTGCATCTAGAATGAAATTCAAACTTGGACTCCTGCCTCCAGCTCCTATGCAGCTACCAGCAGTCTCTCCTGTGCTCACATCGCTCCATTTGTATCAGCTTCCTTTCAGCTGCTTGACAGAGGAAAGCTCTTTTCTTCCTTAAGACATCTTGCAGACAGTTTGCCCTACAGCAGGCCCTCTGTTTCTGTGGTTTCACTGTCCACAGTTTCAGTTACCTGTGGTCAACCCTAGTCCAAAAATAGGTAAGTCTAGTGTTATAAGGTATTTATCCACAAAACTTTTATTACAGTATATTGTTGTAATTGTTCTATTTCATTATTAATCTTGTACTGTGCCTAATTTATAAATTAAACTTTATCATAGGTGTGTGTATGTATAGGTAAGAACATAGTGTATGGTCTGGTACTATCTGCAGTTTGAGGCATCCACAGGGGGTCTTAGAACATATCCCCCATGGGTAGGAGGAGACAACTGTACTTTAAATGTTCTTCCTTTTCCATCAGTTTGAACCACAAATCATCCATTAATTCTCAGCTGAAATGTTATTCCGTAAAGTGGGCTTGGCTGCCCTCTGACTGAAATTATGTAACAGTATACTATGATCTCAATGTTTGTATCCCCTCAAGTTCTTATGTTGAAATCCTAATACCCAAGGTATTAGGAGGTGGGGCCTTTCCTTTGGGAATGATTATGTCTGGAAGGCAGAACCCAAATAAATGAGGTTATTGCCCTTATAAAAGAGGCCCCAGAGAGCTGCACTGCCCCCTCCACTGTGTGAGAACACAACTAGCAGTTGCCATTTATGAAAAGTGGGTCTCACCAGACATGGAATCAGCTGGTGCCTTGACCTTAGATTTCCCAGTCTCCAGAAATGTGAAGAGTAATTTTCTGCCATTTGTAAAGTGCCTAGTTTACGGTGTTCTGGTATAGCATATCCTGATGAACTAAGACATCCTCGAACTATCTCATGGTACTCTGCATTTTGACTTCACAGCACTTACACATGTGTTACTGCATCATTGTATTTGTGAAGTAATTTCTTCCACCTGCTCCACTGTATGATATGCTCCAAAGGAATGGGGCAGTGTGTATTTTACTTATCACTGGATTATCAGCATGGTGAACTGTGTCTGGTTTACTGCAGGAGTACAACACATTTACTAGAAAAATCTACCAATTCTTTTCACCAAACTATCATAGGATGAGTACATATACCTGAGATTGTTCAAAGCAAGGTAGCTGTTTAATGAATATTAAGTCTATTTATTAAGATGACACTCTAACAACCTCCACCTCCTGGGTTCAAGCAATTTTCCTGACTTGGTCTCCTGAGTAGCTGGAACTACAGGCATCTACCACCATGCCCAACTAATGTTTGCATTTTTAGTAGAGATGAGGTTTCACCATGTTGGCCAGGCTGGTCTTGAACTCCTTACCTCAAGTGATCCACCCGCCTTGGCCTCCCAAAGTGCTGGGATTACAGGCGTGAGCCACCACACCTGGCCATGTGTTATGTTTTAAAGGCTTCTGATGTGGGCATGGAGTGTGTCTGGGGAAACTGGTGTTGAAAATTAAGCTGGTTCCTAAGAAAAAAATTGGGTATGCAACAATACTAAAAGAAAGACAAAATTGTGGCAGCTATATACATAATAAGGAGGAAGGTGATTTATATGGATGCTTATTAGGCAGGAAAGAAATGGTGGTCTTGGTTTTCCATTCCCTGGCAGGGCCTGCTTTGGTTCTACCTCTTTGCAAGCAGCATGAGATTTCAGAAGCACCCAGCTGGATGCTCTCCACCGCGGAGTAACCCTTGGTAGCAAAGCTCATCAGGCAGTCTCATAGGTGAGTGGAGTTTGGGAGGCAGCAGTGCACAGGTAGCTATGTACATCTGGGCAGAATGGAGGAGCCAGCAATGAATACTAACCCTAAGACAGACGTCCAAATGTTCACCAATTTCAGAACATTGCCCTTCTGAAGGGGCAAGAAGAATAAATGGGGAACTTCAATTGGAGTTCAGGGAAGGAGAAGTATACTTTGGAGAAAACTGCTATTAAATAGCTATTACTTTCACCACTGAACTGACTCATTGTTTTAGTCATATTTCAAAAGCATGGAGAAAAAGCAAACCATCAGAATTTCTCAGAAAATTTCTTATTTAAAGTTTTTTAATAACACCCTATGCCAGACTCTATATCTCATAATCACAGCCATAATTACTGCACTTATTGAAATAAAAATTGATGATGGTGTGGCTTGTGCCTGTAATCCCAGCTACTTGGGAGGCTGATATAGGAGGATCACCTGAGTCTAGAAGTTCCATGCCAGTCTGGGCAATATAGTGAGACTCCCATCTCTAAGAAGAATTAAAAGAAAAGACTGATGATGATGGCTAATACCAATTATTAGGTTAAATTTATACATTTTTAGGGTATTTTATGTAAATATTTGAATATATCACCTAATATTTCCAACAATAAAATACATTTAATAGAAATATAATACTTAAATATATTATAGTAAAAAAAAATTTTTTTTCTAAACAGCTCAAATTTTAAAACATATTACTAGATTCTTTTGAAAAGGTGACAAAGACATTTGTTGCTCAGAATGGTGAAGTAAAAGGAACTCAGAAAGTTGAAGCTGTTGGATTTAAAAGCATGTCGACAGTAGCTGTTTTTCTTAGAAAACAACCACATTATATAAAAACATTGGTTGACAATAAATTTGAAAAATAAATTTGTTTTCAAGAACAAACGAGGCTGCTAACAAAGTAAAAAGCTATGACAACATTGAGAAAATATGTGTGTCCCAGATCACAAAGGGTCGATTAATCTAATATATAAAAAACTCTTAAAAATCAAGGAAACAAAACCCCAAACCTTACAGAAAAATCAGTAAAAGACATGAACAGTGCATACACACACATACACGGTTTATAAATGTAGGGAAAGATACTCAACCTCATTCATAAGTAAAATGCAAATTGAAACTATTTTGATATACCACGTATTATCAGATTGCTTTAATCTCATGGCTTGTAGGAATAGGCACCCATATATATTTCTGGTAGGAGTGCAAAATGGCATGATGCTTGTGGAGATCAATATGGCAACATCTAATAGCATTACATACATATTTGTCTTTTGATCCAGTAATCTCTTCTCTGTCAATCCACTTCAGATTAAGCTACAACCTCCCAAATAAAAAGATGCTATACATTACAAATTCCTATGATATACTATAATAAAAATAAATTTTTGCAAGGTTTCTCACTGTGATGTCATTTGTGATAGCAAATGTATTTTATCTTCTGTATAAAAGAGGATGGGAAAATTTATCTATATTAACATTGTTGTATAGGCATAGATATAAATATAGATAAAATATAGATATTACTTATGTTGTCCTTACTAAACAGATAACACAGGAACTAACAAAAAAGTGGTTACTGACTAATAAAAACGGGTGGAACATACTAAAAGTGTGGAAATGAAGGACAGATTTCTCAGACCATGTGCATGTTTTATATATTCAAAAAAAAATTTGTGTCAGGTTGAATTGTTAAAAATAAAAAAAAAATCAAAGGTAAAAAAAGCATGTGCTAAAAATAAATCCCTAAATTCATCTGTACAAGAAATTGGAAACACATCCACACGGAGAAAATAAATATATCATATGACTTGGGAACCGAGTACTCTGATTGTACATTAGTGGGAAACAGACCACAAAAGAAACTTCAAATCAATATTAATCTTCATTTAATAATTTTATCATTAAAAGGATTTCTGGTATTATAAATTTAAAACTACTATAAGACAAAAGTTAATATGTTAATATTATTAGAACAAAGAGTTTCAGAGTAAAATAAAGAGATACAAAGATGTTAATGTTCTATTTGGATTAGAAATTAGAATGAAAACAATTCATGATTTAAACACATATACAAATAGCATTTTCTAATTTTTTCTAAATTTTAAGGAAATTTTCACAATTTCCTAATTTTGTTGACTCAAAAGACATAGAAGCCGTAATATTCCACCAACAGGTATTACATAGAGCTCCTATTAGAAGGAAATCAGGGCTTCTTGGAGAACAGTTGAGTCTGGGCTCAAGATAGGCTAATTACAAGGTAAGCCTGGGACAATTGTGATGAAGTAAGAAATTACTCAAGACTAATGGAAGCATGCCAAAACATGAGAGCAGCTTAAGCAAAGGGTAAATTTGGGATAAACTGAGAATCAAAAGGAAAAATGGCTGCAATTGGGTATAATATACTGAATGAATATATTTAAGAGTTCAGAGTATTAATCATTACTATCGCAACTGGCTATTGCAAGAACTCTTTTCACTGAAACTTGGTAATCAAAGGGAAAGAATTAACTATGAGAAAGAGTTAAATATATGTGCTGCCTTTTGAGAAGAAAAAACGTAGTTCATTTCTAGTTCATGAGAGTTAGCTTTTAAGAGAAGAATGCCTAATGCAGAAGGGAAAACAGAAAGAGAAAAAACATTTTGCAACTCCCAATTAAATGACTGGTTCAAGCAAGAATCATCAATGAATGTGACTACATTCCATCTATTATTGAGAAAGAAGATACTTGTACATTACAAAAAACAAGGTGCAAAGTAAGCAAAAAAAAAAAAAAGAAAAATTTTCATATTGTGGTAACTGTAGATTCACATACAGTTATAGGAAATAACACAAACAGATTCATTTTTTCCTTCCCTACTTTTCTCCCAATGGTAACTCTTGCCTAACTACAGTACAATTTCAAAAACAGAAAAGTGAGATTGATCCAACTTACCAATCTTATTAAAATCTCACCAATTTTACATGCACTTGTGTGTATTTATGCTAATTTTAATGGCAAAAGTATACCTTTCCAAGGCAAAGTTATGCCCGTTGCCACCCTAAGCATCAAGGATTGCATCAGTGATAGTGGACATCTGGCTATATGCTCATAATGTGATGCAACACAAATAGCTAGGCATTTGAAAGTCACAAAATCTATGATGTACAATCATGTAGAAGTGAAACTTGTTAAGCCAGAATCTAATTGGGCCTTCAGACTTGACTTCTTCACATTTAAGAGAGGAATAACTTAAGACAAGCAATCAAACACATTCTAAAATGGGAGATAGTTTATAAGACTATAAACTTGGCTTGGTCTCAGCAAGAAGAAAAAGGAGAGAAAAAAAAAAAAAAAAAGAAAAGAGGCTGGAAGAAAAGAGCCCATTAAAAGATCTAAAGAGACATAGCCAAACGCAATATATACTCATTCGATCCCATATTTAAAGAT